>NC_043959.1:11867159-12074659 GCF_902148855.1 Sphaeramia orbicularis | reverse complement strand
CTACAGTTTGTGTATGTGTGGGAGGAGCTATAGTCTGTGTGTATGTGGGGGAGGAGCTATAGTCTGTGTGTATATGGGGGAGGAGCTATAGTCTGTGTGTATGTGGGGGAGGAGCTTCAGTCTGTGTATGTGTGGGAGGAGCTATAGTCTATGTGTATGTGGGGGAGGAGCTTCAGTCTGTGTATGTGTGGGAGGAGCTATAGTCTGTGTGTATGTGTGGGAGGAGCTTCAGTTTGTGTGTATGTGGGGGAGGAGCTATAGTCTGTGGGTATGTGGGGGAGGAGCTTCAGTCTGTGTATGTGTGGGAGGAGCTATAGTCTGTGTGTATGTGGGGGAGGAGATTCAGTCTGTGTATGTGTGAGGGAGGAGCTTCAGTCTGTGTGTATGTGGGGGAGGAGCTATAGTCTGTGTGTATGTGGGGGAGGAGCTTCAGTCAGTGTATGTGTGGGAGGAGCTATAGTCTGTGTGTATGTGTGGGAGGAGCTTCAGTCTGTGTGTATGTGGGGGAGGAGCTTCAGTCTGTGTGTATGTGGGGGAGGAGCTTCAGTCTGTGTGTATGTGGGGGAGGAGCATTAGCCTGTGTGTATGTGGGGGAGGAGCTTCAGTCTGTGTGTATGTGGGGGAGGAGCTTCAGTCTGTGTGTATGTGGGGGAGGAGCTATAGTCTGTGTGTATGTGGGGGAGGAGCTTTGGTCCCACTAGAACCTTCCTTTTGTCCCATTAGACCACAATGGACCTTACAGACCCTGTAGACCACAATGGACCTTACAGACCCTGTAGACCCCATTGGACCTTACAGACCCTGCAGACCCCATTGGACCTTACAGACCCTGTAGACCCCATTGGACCTTACAGACCCTGCAGACCCCATTGGACCTTACAGACCCTGCAGACCCCATTGGACCTTACAGACCCTGTAGACCCCATTGGACCTTACAGACCCTGTAGACCACATTGGACCCTACAGACCCTGAAGACCCCATTGGACCTTACAGACCCTGTAGACCCCATTGGACCTTACAGACGCTGGAGACCCCATTAGACCTTACAGTCCCTGGAGACCACATTGGACCTTTTAAACCAAACCTTATCGTCCTTTCAGGGCCTCAGCTGTCCATCATGTCCTCAAACATGGACATTACACATCCCGGTTCGGGAGCAGAATCGGACTGAGCTGCATCGGCATGAACGAGCGGGGCATCATCTTCAACAGTAACGTGGACCTGTGGAAGAAGATCCGCTGGTACTTCGTTAAAGGTACTGGTCGTCCACACTGTCCCACCTGAGGTCCGTGTCCACGTGTCCACATGTATGTAACGGTGCGTTTGTGTGTCAGCACTGACAGGTCCAGGTCTGCAGCACACGTTGGACATCTGCACCACGTCCACACAGACCCACCTGGACGGACTGAAGGACGGACACGGGGGTCCGGGCCGCGTGGACGTCCTCAGCCTGCTGCGCTGCACGGTGGTGGACATCTCCAACAGGTTATTTCTGGACGTACCTGTCAACGGTGAGAGAGGACACATATGGTCCATATGGTCTGAGGACGTTTACTGTCCCACATAAGACTGTCTCAGTGGGTGTTAGAGTTTTGTCCTTCAGTCCTTTGTCCTTCACTCCGTTGTCCTTCAGTCTTTTGTCCTTCAGTCTTTTGTCCTTCAGTCCTTTGTCCTTCAGTCTCTGGTGCCCCCTTATGGGCGGTGTGCACCCCAGGGTAAAGACCACTGGCTTGGAGGGCGTCCTCAGTCCTTCCTTCATCTTAGCTGTGGTGAAAGCAGAGTCTGGGGCCTTTGTCTAGGTCACAGGTTTCAAACATGCGGCCTGGGGGCCAAATCTGGCCCGCCAAAGGGTCCAGTCCGGCCCTTGGGATGAATTTGTGAAATGCAAAAATTACACTAAAATATGAACAATCCTTTGAGTTCAGGTTCCACATTCAGACCAATTCAATCTCAAGTGGGCAGGACCAGTAAAATATGACTATAATAACATATAAATAATGTCAATTTCAGGTGTTTTCCTCTTGGTAAATGTAAATATTTTCATGTATTTACACTAAAACAAAGTATAATTTTGCAAAAAATGTGAATAACCTGAAATGTCTTAAGAGAAGTAAGTACAATTTTATCAATATTCTGTCTGTTATTAAATGTTTTGTGTGTTTGTAGATCCACTGTGATCTGTAAGTTATAATGTACATGTGTAAATGATAAACTGAGGCATAATATTGTTAAAATTACACTTATTTTTTCAGTTTGTTCATGTTATTCACATTGTTTGAAAGGATAGTTTGTAGATGTAAACCTTTTCATAATGTAAATTAACTTTAATTTTTTCGCTCTAAAACATAGAGAAAAGTTTGGAGTTGACATTATTTATATATTATTATGTTATTATTTTTCTTGTTTCGGCCCACTTCAGATCAAATTTAGCTGAATGTGGCCCCTGAACTAAAATGAGTTTGACATCCCTGGTCTAGGTCGAACCAGGTCCTCCAGGTCCCAGGCTGTGGGCGGGGCTTGGGCTCCTTAACCCTGTAAAGCCTGAACCATTCACTCACTGACAGAAAATTCCAGTTCTCTGAAACTGGAGCCTCTATTGGTCCTTCTGAACAACCAAAAAAATTGTTGTTTTCCAATATCAATTTCCACAAAAGAGTTTCAGTTTTGTATCATATTTGAGCCATTGGGTCTCAATGCTCAAATATTATTATAATTGAGCAAACCAAACCATAACACAAACATATCTAATAAATAGCTAATTCCTTTTGTAAATGGTCCCAGTTCGTCGTCCTTCCTCATTAATGACAGTCTTGTGGTGTCACTAAAGGCCTGTGGTGAATGAACTGCTCCCCCTGGTGGATTATCTGCGTCTCACTGTGTGTCTGATGTATGTGGACTCTGTCTGTGCAGAGAAGGAGCTGCTGCAGAAGATCCACAAGTACTTTGACACGTGGCAGACGGTCCTGATCAAACCAGACGTCTACTTTAAGTTCCCCTGGATTCACCACAGACACAAGAGGGCAGCGTGAGTCACACACAAACACACACACACACACACACACACACACACACACACACACACACACTGACACACACACACACGCACACACCAAAAACATACACACACTAATACAGACACAGACTGAACACATACACAATTCAACATATGAACTGAACTGGTCCGTCCGTCTGTCCGTCCATCCGGACAGAACTTCATCACATCATCAATTTCAAAATGAACAGCATCAGTTTTTCTTCTTCCAAACCCAAACCCTTACCATCTTATTAACTCTTTAACTGACTGTATTTTTTCAGACTAATTCAGTCTCAGTCTGTGTCAGCCAGGGCGTTTGTGGAGCGGCATCTAGTGGCCGTCAGTGGTATTACACTTTGGAATGCTAAAGAAACGGGGGCTCGTTTCTGCACTGGCTCATTAAATCGTTAACCCCAACGCAAAATGCATCCATTTCCAACATTTTGTGTTCTTCTGTTTCTGAGCTCGCTCTTAGTTCGTTAACAACCAACGCAACACAAAATGTGTACTCCCATTTCTGGGCTGGTTGGTTAACAGTCTGCACATGCTCAGTTCTGCGTTACAGGGCTGAGTTTAACGCAGACCTCGGGGGTCTGTGTTAAAATGAGGATATATTCTTGTAGCTTCATTTCACTTTATTTCTGTCGTGTATTTCCTTTGAAATATTATTTACGTTTGAAA
The DNA here is from genome assembly GCF_902148855.1 of Sphaeramia orbicularis. Lineage (NCBI taxonomy): Eukaryota > Metazoa > Chordata > Actinopteri > Kurtiformes > Apogonidae > Sphaeramia > Sphaeramia orbicularis. The sequence continues at coordinate 12,070,943 of NC_043959.1, read as the reverse complement.
AAGAAGATTTTTAACAAAAGTTTGATAATATCTGTGATGATATCAGATTTCATCACAAGTCACAAGTACTGAGCTAACACTGGTTTAGTGAACGCAACAAGCCCAGAAATGGATTTTGCATTTAATAAGCCTCTGTGTTCACTGACCCATCGTTAGCTCCGGTGCGCTAACAGATGTGCTAACAGATGTGCTAACAGGTGTGCTAATGGATGTGCTAACGGGTGTGCTAACAAATGCGCTAATGGGTGTGCTAACGGGTGCGTTCACTGTTGAACCCATAAACGAGCCCCAGGTGGACTTTGGAGCTGAAGTCCTTAGACCTGGTTTTACTGGACCAGATCATCAAAATCCAGGCTGTAGCGACTGATGACTCCCTCTGGTGGTCACTGCCACAGTATCTGAACTCTAAAAACAGTTCAATGATCCTTTTAGTTCCTTTTCTTATATAAATACATCCCATAGGCTAGAAGAACATGTTTATTAGAGATTATAATTATTCAGGACTATTCTGTTCTTACAGTCTGGGTTAGATCAGCTCTGACTGTAAAGGCTCATCAGATAAGTTTAGCTAGGGTTATGGTGCTATAGAAATAACATTTGACTGATCAAGTGATTGGTTGATTGATTGATTAATTGATTGAGTGTTTTGTTTCCACAGTCAGGAGCTCCAGGATGCCATCCAGAGCCTGGTGGAACAGAAGAGAAGGTCCATGGATCAGGCAGATAAACTGGATGACCTTAACTTCACTGCAGAACTCATATTTGCACAGGTCAGTCTGAAACACACTGGAGGAAATATGCAAATAATCAATAAGATTTCATATTTAATTCCAGTTCTATGTTTATATTAATATTAATATTTTTTTTACTTGACTGTTTTTTTTACTCTTCTGGTTCATTCTATTCTGTTCTATTCTATTCTATTCTATTCTATTCTATTCTATTCTATTCTATTCTATTCTATTCTATATAAAGACCACATTTCTTATATTTCTTTTTTTTCTTTGGTTTTTCTCTGTCTTTTTTTTCTGCACTTGTTTGTTGTTTGTTGCTGCCGTTAACTGAAATTTCCCTACGTTGGTATGAAGAAAATCATATCTTATCTTGTCTTGTCTTATCTAAATTTAGTCTTCTTCCTACTCTTTTGCAAAATTCAGACTTGTATGTGCTTGAAGATAGATTCTGTTCATTTAAATGTTATTTTGTTTTTGTCTTAATTTGCTTCATTTTGTTTTATTTTGTTTCTTTTCATGTTTGAAAGAAAGAAAGAAAGAAAGAAAGAAAGAAATATTATTTATCTTTTTTTTTTTAACTTTCGCAGCTGTTTGTCATCTCTTTAAAAACAGTGAAGTGCATTTTTTGACAGCTTTGTTGATGTTTGTTGCTGTTTGTAGAACCATGGAGAACTGTCAGCAGAGAACGTTCGTCAGTGTGTGTTGGAGATGGTGATCGCTGCACCGGACACGCTGTCCATCAGCCTGTTCTTCATGCTTCTGCTGCTCAAACAGAACCCAGATGTGGAACTGCAGCTGCTGCAGGAGATCGATACCATTGTAGGTGAGGACAGCGGAGCGTCGCAAGAGTTTATGTAAAAACTGGAACAGGTGGTAGGTCACCGTCATGTGTTCAGGTTATAGGTCACCGTCGTGTGTTCAGGTCGTAGGTCACTGTCGTGTGTTCAGGTCATATGTCACCGTCATGTGTTCAGGTTATAGGTCACTGTCGTGTGTTCAGGTCGTAGGTCACCGTCGTGTGTTCAGGTCATAGGTCACCGTCATGTGTTCAGGTCGTAGGTCACCGTCGTGTGTTCAGGTTATAGGTCACCGTCATGTGTTCAGGTCATAGGTCACCGTCATGTGTTCAGGTCGTAGGTCACCGTCATGTGTTCAGGTCGTAGGTCACCGTCGTGTGTTCAGGTTATAGGTCACCGTCGTGTGTTCAGGTCGTAGGTCACTGTCGTGTGTTCAGGTCATATGTCACCGTCATGTGTTCAGGTTATAGGTCACTGTCGTGTGTTCAGGTCGTAGGTCACCGTCGTGTGTTCAGGTCATAGGTCACCGTCATGTGTTCAGGTCATAGGTCAACGTCATGTGTTCAGGTCATAGGTCACCGTCATGTGTTCAGGTCATAGGTCACTGTCATGTGTTCAGGTCGTAGGTCACCGTCATGTGTTAAGGTCGTAGGTCACCGTCATGTGTTCAGGTCATAGGTCACCGTCGTGTGTTCTGCTGCAGTTCAACTTTTGGCATCATTAACCCTTTAGAGGTCACTTACAGTAGATATACTCATATACTCTGAAATTCAACAGTTCAACTTTTGTCTGTTTTTGGAAAACACAACAAGACTTTATTACTTTTGAGAAATGTACTTATGAGAAAAAAGAGGTAACCATAAAAAATACAAGTTAAAGGAACATCTACTTGGTCCCATTAGAACCTTCCTTTGGTCCCATTAGAACCTGTCTTTTGTTCCATTAGAACCTTCCTTTGGTCCCATTAGAACCTTCATTTGGTCCCATTAGAACCTTCCTTTGGTCCCGTTAGAACCTTCCTTTGGTCCCGTTAGAACCTTCCTTTGGTCCCATTAGAACCTTCCTTTGGTCCCATTAGAACCTTCCTTTGGTCCCGTTAGAACCTTCCTTTGGTCCCATTAGAACCTTCTTTTGGTCCCATTAGAACCTTCCTTTGGTCCCATTAGAACCTGTCTTTGTTCCATTAGAACCTTCCTTTGGTCCCATTAGAACCTTCCTTTGGTCCCATTAGAACCTTCCTTTGGTCCCATTAGGACCTGTCTTCTGTTCCATTAGAACCTTCCTTTGGTCCCATTAGAACCTTCCCTTGGTCCCATTAGAACCTGCCTTTGGTCCCATTAGAACCTTCCTTTGGTCCCATTAGAACCTGCCTTTGGTCCCATTAGAACCTTCCTTTGGTCCCATTAGAACCTGCCTTTGGTCCCATTAGAACCTTCCTTTGGTCCCGTTAGAACCTGCCTTTTTTCCCGTATGGTCCAACTACAGCAAAAAATGAATTTAAAAGTAAAAATGTGGGTCATTTACCAACACTAATCTGTCAGACTGTTTCTAAAATGTCCCGTCAGAGACTTCGAACCCCATGTTTTGACCTAAAGTGTTTCTAGGTTCTGATCGCTCAGACGTGTCTCCTCGGTCCAGTCCAACTGTCCATGTTCCTAAGCTGTGGTTCTGTGCAGGTGACAGGCGTCTCCAGAACACGGACCTCCACAGACTGAACGTCCTGGAGAGTTTCATCTACGAGTGTCTGCGCTTCCACCCGGTGGTGGACTTCACCATGAGGCGAGCACTGGACAACGACGTCATCGAAGGCTACAGTGTCCCAAAAGGGACAAACATCATCCTGAACGTGGGCCGCATGCAGCGCACAGAGTTCTTCCACAAACCCACCGAGTTTAACCTGGAGAACTTCAAAAAAAACGTAAGAGAATGTGGAACTGACATGGGTTTGTGGAGTTTAAGAAGATCCACCTGTGATGATATCCTCCTGAGACCCAGGAAACTGAGAGTTTGATTTTTTTTACATTAAAAAGTTGTCATAACTGGAAACTGCATAATGCAGCAGTTTTTTCAGATACATTTCTTTCTTTCTTTCTTTGTTTCTTTCTTTCTTTCTTTCATTGAATGTCTTTTGCGATGCACATCATTTTTAAGTAACATCATTATACTTTTGTCCCCGACAGAGGACACAAATGCACTGCTGGGTCTCCGGACGATATGAAACAAATGTATGTGATCTGTTTATGTCCATCTGTCCCAGTCCAACTCTGAGACAGATCTTTTTTTAAACTGTAGAGCAGTGTACCAGAAGCACATGCTAATAACTGTCTCCTGTCTTCTCTGTGTCCTGTTTCTCCTCTCTGTCCTCTTCGTCCTCTTTATCCTCTTCGTCCTCTTTGTCCTCTTCGTCCTCTTTATCCTCTTCGTCCTCTCTGTCCTCGTCGTCCTCTCTGTCCTCTTCGTCCTCTTTATCCTCTTCGTCCTCTTTATCCTCTTCGTCCTCTTTATCCTCTTCGTCCTCTCTGTCCTCTTTGTCCTCTTTATCCTCTTTGTCCTCTTCGTCCTCTCTGTCCTCTTCGTCTTCTTTATCCTCTTCGTCCTCTCTGTCCTCTTCGTCCTCTTTATCCTCTTCGTCCTCTCTGTCCTCTTCATCCTCTTTATCCTCTTCGTCCTCTCTGTCCTCTTCGTCCTCTTTATCCTCTTCGTCCTCTCTGTCCTCTTTGTCCTCTTTATCCTCTCTGTCCTCTTCATCCTCTTTATCCTCTTCGTCCTCTCTGTCCTCTTCGTCTTCTTTATCCTCTTCGTACTCTCTGTCCTCTTTGTCCTCTCTGTCCTCTTCGTCCTCTTTGTCCTCTCTGTCCTCTTCGTCTTCTTCATCCTCTTTGTCCTCGTCGTCCTCTTTGTCCTCTTCATCCTCTTCATCCTCTCTGTCCTCGTCATCCTCCCTGTCCTCTTCGTCCTCTCTGTCCTCTCTGTCCTCTCTGTCCTCTTCGTCCTCTTCGTCCTCTCTGTCCTCTCTGTCCTCTCTGTCCTCTTCGTCCTCTTCATCCTCTCTGTCCTCTTCGTCCTCTCTGTCCTCTTTGTCCTCTTCATCCTCTTCGTCCTCTTTGTCCTCTTCGTCCTCTCTGTCCTTTTATTCCTCTCTGTCCTCTTCGTCCTCGTCGTCCTCGTCGTCCTCTCTGTCCTCTTCGTCCTCTTTATCCTCTTCGTCCTCTCTGTCCTCTTCGTCTTCTTCCTCCTCTTTGTCCTCGTCGTCCTCTCTGTCCTCTTCGTCCTCTTTATCCTCTTCGTCCTCTCTGTCCTCTTCGTCCTCTTTATCCTCTTCGTCCTCTTTATCCTCTTTGTCCTCTCTGTCCTCTTCGTCCTCTTTATCCTCTTCGTCCTCTCTGTCCTCTTCGTCCTCTTTATCCTCTTCGTCCTCTCTGTCCTCTTCGTCTTCTTCATCCTCTTTGTCCTCGTCGTCCTCTCTGTCCTCTTCGTGTTCTTCATCCTCTTTGTCCTCGTCGTCCTCTCTGTCCTCTTCGTCCTCTTTATCCTCGTCGTCCTCTCTGTCCTCTTCGTCCTCTTTATCCTCTTCCTCCTCTCTGTCCTCTTTGTCCTCTCTGTCCTCTTCGTCTTCTTCATCCTCTTTGTCCTCTCTGTCCTCTCTGTCCTCTTTGTCCTCTTCGTCCTCTCTGTCCTCTTTGTCCTCTTTATCCTCTTCGTCTTCTTCATCCTCTTTGTCCTCTCTGTCCTCTTTGTCCTCTTTATCCTCTTCCTCCTCTCTGTCCTCTTTGTCCTCTCTGTCCTCTTCGTCTTCTTCATCCTCTTTGTCCTCTCTGTCCTCTCTGTCCTCTTTGTCCTCTTCGTCCTCTCTGTCCTCTTTGTCCTCTTTATCCTCTTCGTCTTCTTCATCCTCTTTGTCCTCTCTGTCCTCTTTGTCCTCTTTATCCTCTTCCTCCTCTCTGTCCTCTTTGTCCTCTCTGTCCTCTTCGTCTTCTTCATCCTCTTTGTCCTCTCTGTCCTCTTTGTCCTCTTTATCCTCTTCGTCCTCTCTGTCCTCTTTGTCCTCTTTATCCTCTTCGTCCTCTCTGTCCTCTTCGTCCTCTCTGTCCTCTTTGTCCTCTCTGTCCTCTTCGTCCTCTCTGTCCTCTTTGTCCTCTTTATCCTCTTCGTCCTCTCTGTCCTCTTTGTCCTCTTTATCCTCTTCGTCCTCTCTGTCCTCTTCGTACTCTCTGTCCTCTTTGTCCTCTTTATCCTCTTCGTCCTCTCTGTCCTCTTCGTACTCTCTGTCCTCTTCGTCCTCTTCATCCTCTTTGTCCTCTCTGTCCTCTTCATCCTCTTTGTCCTCTCTGTCCTCGTTGTCCTTTTTATCCTCTTCGTACTCTCTGTCCTCTCTGTCCTCTTCGTCCTCTTTATCCTCTTCGTCCTCTCTGTCCTCTTCATCCTCTTTGTCCTCTTTGTCCTCGTTGTCCTTTTTATCCTCTTCGTACTCTCTGTCCTCTCTGTCCTCTTCGTCCTCTTTATCCTCTTCGTCCTCTCTGTCCTCTTCATCCTCTTTGTCCTCTTTGTCCTCTTCATCCTCTTTGTCCTATCTGTCCTCTTCGTCCTCTCTGTCCTCTTCATCCTCTCTGTCCTCTTTGTCCTCTTCATCCTCTTTGTCCTATCTGTCCTCTTCGTCCTCTCTGTCCTCCGTCCTCCTTCAGGCCCCCCGTCGTTACTTCCAGCCCTTCGGTTCTGGTCCTCGCTCTTGCGTGGGGAAGCACATCGCCATGGTGATGATGAAGTCCATCCTGGTGACGCTGCTGTCCCAGTTCTCCGTCTGTCCCCACCAGGGTTTGACCGTGGACAGTGTCCCTCAGACCAACAACCTGTCCCAGCAGCCGACAGAGCAGGAGCAGCTGTGGATGACGTTCCTGCCCAGACGCAGGGGAGGATGGAGCCCCGCCCCCAGCCCCACCCATAACCACGCCCACACCTGATACCAGAAAGTATCGACAAATTCAACATTTTATTTTATTTTACTTTTTTATTAGTTTAATTTTATTTTCCTTAATTTAATCCAATTTTACTTTATTTAATTTTCCTTTATCTAATTTTCCTTTACTTTATTTGACTTTAATTTATTTTATGTTATTTTATTTTATTTGACCTTATTTTATTTTATTTTACTTAATTTAATTTGACTTTATTTTATTTTCCTTTATTTTATTTTAATTTGCTTTATTTAATTTAATTTCCCTTTCCTTTATTTTATTTGACTTTATTTTATTTTCCTTTTATTTTATTTTGTTACTTTATTTAATTTAATTCAATTTTACTTTATTTTATTTTACTTGACCTTATTTTATTTTACGTCATTTAATTTTATTTTATTTGACCTTATTTTATTTTATCTCAGTACTAGAGTTGAATGACACTGTTGTACTTCCTCTTCTGTCCACCAGATGGCGCTGCTGCATTAAACATCAGACCATGTGTGAACACCAGCAGACCAACATCTACGTCCATTTACTGAACACTTTGGAAAATCAATGTATTTATATTTTCTTATATTTTCGTTGACAGTCATACTATGTCATGTTTTTACTTTTTATAACAGTTCAGTTCCAACTGTGAACAATGCATTAACCTCTTAACGCCATGTTTTACAGAGAATAAAGAAATGTTTGAATAAAAAACACTTATTTACAAGTTTTGAGCACTTATTTACTGATTACACTTTAGTGTATTTTACTTTTTTTTTTTTTAACTCATGGATCACTTAAACCGCATTTCAATATATTCATTTGTATTTTATTGTGAAAGGATGGTTTATAAATGTAAATATTTTCATAGTGTAATGTTATTTGTTCACTTTTTTTTTTGTCCATCTGCCTGTCTGTCCTCTATCAGTCACATTTCTGTCATTATTGATTTAAATCCGTGTCCAAATGTTTGACCATATTCACTCGTCAGCCTGATCAGTTTTTTTCCAATATTCGGCCAAAGTTCAACACATGGATATTTCACCAGAACTTCTGTCAAAGTAATCGTATCATCTTCAAACCAAAGCCAGATTGTTCATTTTTCTGTTCTCCATCCGATGGTCTGCATCATGATGTCATAAAGGCCACGCCCTCGTTAATGCCCCGTGGTAAACATTGTTGGGGGGGGGGGGGGGGGGGGGCTCTAATATCACCAATATTCATCCGATCAAACCAACAGTTAACAGTAACATCTGTGTTCCAGTCTCTTCTCATGTGACACATTTACAAACTCTAGGTTGCGCGACTTCCGGTTGCTATGGTAACGTAAATCCTTTGAAAATAAAAAAATGTATTTAAAAAAAAAAAAAAAAAGAACTAATAAACACTCAAATAAATGATACTTAAGAACAAAATTCCCTGTAAAAAACTCCTTTGAAAACATAAAAACATATTTAAAAATAATAACTAAAAACACTCAAATAATTGACTTTGTCCACAGTCGTTGTTTTACTCTGTTTTAATTTGGTCAAACATTTCTTGAAAGCATTTGTTTTACATGTAAGAAACATTCGCAGGTCCACATGAAAACACCCTGTGGGTCAAACTGTGTAGACCGGGGGGTCAAACATGTGGCCAGTGGACTACATCTGGACCACCACAGGTTCTGGTCCAGTCCACGGGGGTCAAACATGCGGCCAGTGGACTACATCTGGACCACCACAGGTTCCGGTCCAGACCACAGGGGTCAAACATGTGGCCAGTGGACTACATCTGGACCACCACAGGTTCCGGTCCAGTCCAAGGGGGTCAAACATGCAGCCCGTGGACCACATCTGGACCACCACAGGTTCTGGTCCAGACCACGGGACCAAAAGTGCAAAAATGACACTGAAGACATGAACAGTTCAGGTTAAAACTAACGCTTTTAGTTCAGGTTCCACATACAAATAAAAACAGAAGAACCCATAAATAATAACAAATACACATTCTATTCTTGAAAAATTATGTGGAAAAAAAAATAAGTGAACAAATAACATTACACTATGAAAATATTTACATTTATAAACCATCCTTTCACAATAAAATACAAATGAATGCAAAATAAAAACAAATATGAACAACCTGAAATGCTTAACTGGACCACTACTCTGTCTGTTATTAAATGTTTTGTGTATTTATAGATTGACTTTGATGTAATATTGTAGAAATTGTTTTTATCTTAGTTCCAAACTCCCAAATTTTAACAATATTCTGTCTGTTACCACATGTTTGTGGAACACTGTGTGTAAATGTACATGTAGAAATGATATGTTGAGGCAGAATATTGTTAGAATGGAGCACATTTTTGTCATGAAATGTCTTTTTTTTTTTTTCAGGTTGTTCACATCTTTCATGTAAAATGTGAATATTTTCATAATTTAATGGTTTTTTTTGTACTAAAACACAGAGTAAAAGTTTTTAATTGTCATTATTTACAGGTTATTACATTATTCTTTTACTGGTCCAGTCAAATTGGGCTGAATGTGGAACCTGAACCCGGATGAGTTTGACCCCCTGGGGTCGACGTTGTGTTTTTGGAAGGATTTGTGCAACATTTCACACAGTTTGACCCAGAGCACAAACACCTGTACACAGAACCAGGCTCACACTGGCCTTTCATAGTCGCATGCAGAAGTACTTTAAACATGTGCAAGAGTTTCACACGAACCACCACCACCTTCACAGACGGACTGGGGCTGAAACTGGACCTGGAGGATCTGCAGGGGGTAGATCTGTTGAGGGTAGATCTGTTAGGGGTAGATCTTTTGGGGGTGGATCTGTTGGGGCTAGATCTTTTGGGGGTAGACCTGTTGGGGGTAGATCTTTTGGGGGTAGATCTGTTGGGGGTAGATCTGTTGGGAGTAGATCTGTTAGGGCTAGATCTTTTGAGGGTAGATCTGTTGGGGTAGATCTGTTAGGGTTAGATCTTTGAGGGTAGATCTGTTGGGGTAGATCTGTTGTAGTAGATCTGTTAGGGTTAGATCTTTTGGGGGTAGATATGTTAGGGGTAGATCTGTTTCTGATGTTTGTCGGTTTTTGAGGAGGTTTAACCCCTAAAATAAACTCTTCATTTGGGAACACTATCCTATAGATGCAGTTGGAGACACAATCAGGTTCATCTCATTAATAACTGTTCATTTGACTCCAAAGAACCTTCTGTCATGAACATTTCCATTTTTTCCCATTTTGTCTGATGTTAATAAATACTCTTATTTATGAACTGGCCTCCTGTCAGAGTTTATGACCATAAATGAATCCGACTGTCGGTGTCACTTCACCCTGAGAACATAACTCCTCTCTGACAGTTTAGTCCTGGTCTCAGAAGTTCTGAAGGACAACAAACCATCTATCAGGAGCTCAACGCTGTCTCGTTCTTCGTTTCTAGAGAAGATCTGACTGAGCAGTGAAGAGTCCACAGAGTCAGGACCTGGACTTCACATCTGGGTTTGACAGAACCAAGGTTCGAATAGTTTGGGATTTTTCATTCTAGTTTAGTTTTATTTAGTTTGGACTTTTTTTTTTTCTCTAATTCAGTTCATTTTAATTCGTTTTTACAGCAGGTTTGCTAGTTTTTCTTAGTTTTCATTTTTTTCTAAATGCTTAGTTTTAGTTTAGTTTCAGTTTTGTCGTATTTTTCTCTTCTTCTTCTTCGTCGTATTCAAATTCTCCCAACTTTAGTCTCCATGTTTCCAGGTGGAGTGGGGACCAGAAGACGACTGGAAACCACAAGTGACGGACCGTCAAGTGTCGTATGGTGACAGCAGAGAAAATTGCTAGAGCGAAATAAATTGATTTCATATCAATCCGACATTGACAAAGACGAAAACGAAGGGAATTTTATCCATAATTTTTATCTGTTTTGGTTAGTTTTGTAAACACACAATACAGTTTCAGTTATCGTTTTTTCTTTTAATTGTAGTTATAATTACCTCCTCCAGGAGGTATTGTGATCACTTAGCTTTGTGTGTTTGTTTGTTTGTTTGTTTGTTTGTTTGTTAGCAACTTTAGGGGAAAACTATTCCACCCATCATTACCAAACTGTCTCCACAGATAGGCCTAGGCCCTGGGACCAACCCAATAAATTTTGGGCCAAGTAGGCCAAAGTTCAAGGTCACAGCAAGGTCACAAAATCTATAATTTTCCTATCTCTCATCATTGAGCAATTTTCCAAAATTCATTAAAAAAATTCAAAACGACTCCAATTAGCCTCCAATTGGATTCACCCGTAGCTTATAACAATATCTTGTCATCTTATGTTTTTGCAAGGGTTTGTTTGTTTGTTTGTTTGTTTGTTTGTTTTTTTGCAAGATACCTCAAAAAGTTATGGATGGATTTTCATGAAATTTTCAGGAAATGTTGATACTGGCAGAAGGAACAAATGATTAAATTTTGCTGGTGATCGGGGGGTGGGGGGGCAGACCTGCCTTGGCAGAGGTCTGGGCTTTCCGAGTGCTTTTCTAGTTTCTTTCAGTTAATGAAAATGTTTTTTCAATTCTAGTTTTGACATTTTGTTAGTTTTTGTTAACGTTAATAAGCTTGGACATTTGTGGTGGACAGTTTTCTTTCTTTTTTTTTTTTTGTATAAAGTTATGAAACCCATAGCTGGGTCTGAGGAGGTTAAATATGGGTCAAGTTTTACGCAGATGTCCGATGGAACAGCCATGACAGTCGTCCTTCCTGTAAAGCAGAGTCCCGTCCTTCTGTCCTCATGAGTCCACATCCAGGTCCCGTTAGAATAAAGACCACAGAGGGTTTGGGACTTCAGTCCGACACCTTTCAGGTTAAACACACACATGCAGATTACATCCACCTTCAACAACAACAACAAAAAAAAGAAACTCAAGTCTTCTGTTCCAGAAACGTGCACCGTCTGGAGAAATTAATTAAATGCTGCTACAATTAGAAACCAAATTATCCTCCAGATTCCCAGAGGCTGAGTCACACACGGTCCATATTATGAGTCAACGATTTCCACTAAAACTCTGCCGTCCGTTCGTCCTTCCCCCGCTGGGTCCGAGAATCAGAGCGACGAGGACGCACAGTTTGACACCGAACACACGTCAGGTTATTTCACATGCCTGGAAAACACGAAAGGAACAACAGACTCGACACACAAACAGGATTCTGCTTGTTTTTGTTTTTTTTTGAAAGTTGTCTTAGAAAACAAACTGCTGTCTTTATCGTCTCTTCTTCAAGTTGGGCGGAGCTTAAATCTGCAGAAACAAGACTGTGTTTCAGGTGAAATCCATCCGGTCACCATGACAACCCGTCAAAAGGATGTGGGTTTAGCTACAGGAAAAAAACCAAAGTGACTGTTGGATACATTTATAAAACATCTGAAAAGGACTCTAACTCATGAAAAAATGGAAGGCTGTATGTCATTTGATGTGATGATTTGTAATGTGATTTGCATGTTTATTGTTTTGACTTTAGTTTATTAATTCAGTTATACTGTATTTTTAATTCTTTTTCTTTTTTTTTTTTCTTTTTTTTTTCCTGTGTATTGTTCTTTTTTTTTTGGCTTCTAACCTCTCCTGCACAATGATGTTACTTGTTTGAATGTTGCTGTTGTTGTTTTTTTTTTTTTTTTTCTCTTGCCGTTTTACGATGTGCAAATAAATAAATAAATAAAAATAAATAAATGAACTAGTCCAAGTGGAGTGGGAGCGCTCAGGTCAGGTTAATTTTCCAGCTACATTTCCTGCAGAGTTTCCCCAGAACATCGATTGGAGGAACAGCCCATATGTACGGAACAGTTCTACACAGACCAAGGAGGTGAATGTAGAGTAGGGATGGAACGATTACCGGTACAACGATAAACAGTGGTAAAATTGCCAACGGTTAGCATTAAATTAAAGTTAAAATTAGCATTAAATTCTAATTATCATGACTAGCGGCGTTGTACCTGTGGTGCCATTGCATGATGGCGCCCTCCCATGGTGCAACATCGAGACACGCGTCGGACACAGAACGTCCATTATAGTAGGATAACCATGTTTGATTACAGCACTTTTCCAGAAAAAAACGCCTACGTAAAGATCTGCTTTTATGTCAAATATTTGAATATAGTTTTAATTTATTACAGTTTTGATTTTATATACCTGATATTTGGAACCAATATTCACTTTTAACGTCTTTAAAAAAAAAGGTCCATTAAGCATCTGTGTGTTATTTATGCAATAAATTATATACATTTTTCAAATTGGATTTTATATTTTTTTATGTGTGTTTTTTGTCCTTTTATGTTTTTATAGTGGGTTAAAGTGAAAAAATAATAGATGATATAGATGAAGTTGTGCTGAAAAAAGATAAGGAAATGAGCTGTCAGATCAACCTCAGCCTTTGCGCTGTTTCTCCTTTTTGCTGAATCTTTGTGATGTTGTTGGAGGTTTTTTTGGAAGAGGAAAGGTCAAGCTGCAACTTTTAATCCTTCACGAGTTGCTCCGACTCTTCCCTAACCCTGCTCCAACTCTGTCTAGAGCTGAAACGATTAATCGACTCAAAGTGATCCAAAAAAACCCATTCCACCACCATTCTCCTGAATCAAAGCTTTGTTTCCTTCATTTCTCTGCTGTTAAACATTGGTTCCACTGTTACGTTTCACACGGATGCTTATTGTGACGCACAAAGAAGCTTCAATTCAGGAAAACTGCGATAGAATATTTACCTTCAATCAATTCGAGTTGATTACTCGAATCGTGAATTTTTGCATTTGCTTCAAGCACCTAATCGATTAATCGTTTCAGCTCTACCTCCGCCCTAACCCTGTTCCGGCTCCACCCTAACCCTGCTCTGGCTCTGCCCTAACCCTTCTCTGGCCCCGCCCTAACCCTGCTCCGCAGCTACGGTTTCTTGTCGGCCTGTCCGGCGTCGTCGGAGGGCAGGTTGGGGTAGACCAGGAACCCGGTGAAGGTGATGTACTTGGCGTGGTTGCTGTAGGCGCCGAAGCCGTCCTTCTGGTGCGAGTACAACCAGACGGTGTCTCCGGGTTTGAGCGCCAGCATCAGGCTCTGGCTCTGCAGCGCCTTCTCGCCCTGGCTGTCGTCGTAGATCATGGCCTGCACCTCCAGGTGGTTCTTCATCAGCTTCACCGACAGCGTCTTCTGGGGCAGCTTCCCCACGTTAAAGGAGAAGTAGTAGACGCCGGGGATGCGGCAGGAGAACACGCCCTCTGTCACGTTGAAGTCCTCGCCGATATTAACGAACGATGTGTCAAAGCCGACGGGCTGGTGCTGCGGCATCCCCATCTGATCCACGCCCACTATGCTCTGGGTCCGTCCCACCGAGAACGCGGACCGCTGGTCATCGTCTTCGTCGTCGTCCTCGTCGTCCCGGTCCTGGTCCGTGGTCATGGTCGTGGGTCTGACACGATCCTGCAGGGGCTGCTGGGAAGTGTGGGCGGGGCTCTGGCGGTGCGTCTGGTACCCGTAGGTGTCAGGGTAGATCAGGTAACCGTTGAATGTGGTGTAGTGTCCCGTGTTACTGTAGAGGGCGTAGCGAGGGTCGCCGTGGAGGCGGAGCCACACGGTGTCGCCGAACTCCAGCTGCAGCATCACGCTCTGACTCTGCACCTGAGGAGCACAAACGCAATCCCATCAGCCACTGCAATACCAACATGGAGGAAAGGGACCGCCTCTACGGAGGGCGGCAAAAACTGTTGCCAATGTAGGTTGAATAAAAACAGGACAGTCTGTGGGTGAAACTGTGTGGAACCGTGTAAAGGTTCAGGAAAACCAAACCTTACATATTGTAAAAAAAAATCTGTAATTTAACAGAATTTTTACCGTTTATTTTACAGATTTTTCCTGTATTTTTAAGATACAAGAAAATATCAATGAAATGACAAAAATAGTCTGTGATTTTACACGTCAAACGTAAAATAACATGAACAAACTGTAACTGTGAATAACCAAGAAATTTTAATTTTTTAAAAGATTTTTTTCACAGAAAAATACAGTTAAAATACATTTGCAAATGTATCTTAATTTCACAAATATTTATTTCAATTTAAAGTTTAATACTGTAAAAAAAAAAAAAAAACGAGATGAAATGACTGACAATTAACCGTAACAGAAGTATTTGTTCTGTAAGTTCAACAAGACTTGTTTGTTAATTGACAAATATCTTGTGTAATTATGGGAGGTTTCACAACAAAAATGTTGAATAAATGTGTTTTTGTGAATGTATAACATGTACAGGGTGGGGAAGCAAAATTTACAATGAACATTTAGTTGTTTTTTCTCAGCAGGCACTACGTCGATTGTTTTGAAACCAAACATATATTGATGTCATAATCATACCTAACACTATTATCCATACCTTTTCAGAAACTTTTGCCCATATGAGTAATCAGGAAAGCAAACGTCAAAGAGTGTGTGATTTGCTGAATGCACTCGTCACACCAAAGGAGATTTCAAAAATAGTTGGAGTGTCCATAAAGACTGTTTATAATGGAAAGAAGAGAATGACTATGAGCAAAACTATTACGAGAAAGTCTGGAAGATACTATTAAAGAAGAATGGGAGAAGTTGTCACCCGAATATTTGAGGAACACTTGCGCAAGTTTCAGGAAGCGTGTGAAGGCAGTTATTGAGAAAGAAGGAGGACACATAGAATAAAAATATTTTCTATTATGTCAATTTTCTTGTGGCAAATAAATTCTCATGACTTTCAATAAACAAATTGGTCATACACTGTCTTTCAATCCCTGCCTCAAAATATTGTAAATTTTGCTTCCCCACCCTGTATAAGCACTGATAAACTGTCCAAATACAGTTTTTATCAGTGGATTGTACAACTGAGTCTCATTGAAAATTATTTATATATATATTTCTGGGTAATTTGATTGTTTTAATACATGTAAATACTCTTTATTAAACATTAAAAAGTAAAAAAATATGCAAAATCTCATGTAAAGTTAGGGCAAAAAACTGTCTTTTAATTATGGAAAATTACCGTATTTTTATGAAATGATTATTTTCCGTTATTTTCCAGTATTTTTTCAGCTCCCCTGCTGCCGGAATAATACTGTTTTTTTTTTACAGGTTTTTATTTTTTTACAGTGCATGTTGGTCGTCATTGTGTCTCATCTGTTTGGACATTTGATCCGATTGGACAGATTTCCTCTGGTTTCATCTTTTATAATATTATGTCATTTCAGTTGTTTTCATCTTTTAAATCTTGTTTTGTGTATGGTTTCCTCAGGTTTACTGTCAACAGTGGCTGAGGACACGTGGAAGTGTCCCTGCTGTGTGTCCCAGTGGACATCCAACAAACAAAGTGTGTTTACTATGTTTAAGTTCACTCGGTTTTCCTTCAGATTTAGTTCAGTAGAAGAAATGGGTCGTCGCAATTCATGTAGATGAGGGTCCGAACTTTGGAATCCAACCAGGAAATAGGTTGGTGTGTAACAGGTGTCCTGAACACCGGCATTTATGACAAGAGGGTTACCATGGAAACATCAGAGGGTTACCGTGGAAACATCAGTGGTATTGTGAAGGGAATAAAGAGGTTCAGAGTAGGGAAAACAACGTGTACATGCAAAACTGAGTCCCGCAACCCAGCCTGCTACCTGCATTTTTCTTTTAATGTCCAATCCGCACCCCACCCCCACCCCCACCTTTGAACATTAGACCTGTGACCCGACCCATGCTTAAACACAGTAACTTGTTTCCACAGTAACTCACTTTTAATGGCTTTATTTTTGGCTAAAACCCACCCTTCCTTAAATCTCAATCTGTGCTGTTCTGTGACATCTGTCCACTGTCAAATTAGATGATCATCAACATTATGGCTACATTCAAACCTGAAAAGGTCTTTGGTCCGCTTATTGGATTTGGATCGAATGCGGACTTTATTTTTTCATTTGGGTCGGGTCGCATTCTCATTCCACTTTTTGCTAGTGGACCAAAATGCGTGAACAGAAGCACGCATGTGACGAACTGCGCTGGCATTGGACAGAAAAGTCAGGGGCGGGGTGAACCAGAGACAGCTGGTGTTGATGAAAACAGACGTGGAGGTCCTACGTACAGTTATCATTTTCAGAATCTGTATTCTATTTTTACAGACACACATTTATGAAATGTGAACTGTCAACAACAGCTCGTTAGGAGCCAGTTTCATAATATGGACATCTGACCAAATGCCAATAAGACATTCCATCTCCTCATTGCTCCACCTCTGTCCACGACTCATAGCTGCTGCTGTTAGCTCTGACTACCCATGAACCTCGGCTACTTCCAGCCGCTATGGGGGCCCGTCATGCACAAAAAGGCGCAAGATTCTTTGGTTTATTCTGGTTTGAGGCCGGTTATATTCACACCAGAAGTGAACCGGCCCAGGGTCCATTTGGAAGTGGACCCAGACCACCTTGAAGAAGTGATCTGGGTCTGCTTCTTTGATTCGAATCAGAGTTTGCATGTTTGTATTCACACCTAAAAAAAGGCCGGACTTTCCAGGGAAACAAGCTCTGGTCCATTTTAAATGTACAAAACAAAGTAGGTGTGAATCCACCCTAAATGTCCAGACAGTTATTTTGCTCCATGAATCTTCTTTCATTTTTTACACTTCCTTCCCGCTAGCCACCCGCATTTGATTTAATTTTACCTGTGGCTGTGCCCGTGAATTTTTTTTTTTTTAATCCATCCTTGACTACAACTGACAACTGGATCCAAGCTGTGAATGGAAAATTTGAGATGGAGATTCTGACCCAGAGACTGAAGAAAGAAACGGACAATTTTTATTTCAATGGGTACGGTTACATGACATTTTTTAAATCCGATTTATTTTTCCAAAAGAAATTAATTCAAAACTAAAGTATTTTCTCTTCTGTTTACATGGAAATGTTAAACCCGAATGAAGGTTTACATGAGGTATTAATGAGGTGGATAAGTGAGCAAAAGGGTTTGTGCTGCAGTGCTCATGTTGCCTTGTTCTCACAGCCTTTCTGTTAGCTTAGCTTAGCACAGTCACTGCATTTCCATGGTCACATGTAGGCAGTTTTTTAAAGGTGATTTGTTGTCTTTTGTGAGTGATTTTGTGAAATCCGATTCTCCCTAATTATTTCTTTAGATCCGCGACTTACTGCACTCATACAATCTTGGGACTGTTGTGTTGATGGAAATTGGAAAATCTTTTTGTTGGAACGGATGCATGCGCTACATTAGCTTTGCTTTATCGTTTTAGCTTTGCATTAGTTTTTATTTCCCAAGATTTTATTAGTGCAGTCAGTCACATCTCCATGATTTGAGCCTCAATTTGTGATCATACTGACCCCAGCGGACTAAAGTAATGATTAAGGAGAACTGAATTTCACAAAATCACTCATAAAATACTACAAATCACCTATAAAAGCCTGGCTACGTCTGACCATAGGAATGAAGCTATTATGCTAAGCTAGGCTAAGCTAACGGAAGGGCTGCGAGAACAATGTAATCGGTGCACTGCAGTGCAAACTGATTTGCCCACTTATCGAACTCATTAGTGCATGACAAATGAATGAATCAAAAACAAGTGGTGAACTCTTCCTTCAGGGTTTTCCAGGCTGGTAGATCCCATCAGAATAGTCCACTGGAACGGTTTGGGTTGACTCGACTGCAGTGCATATTCTTCCGCCAGCGCAGAATGTGTGCATCATCGTGACAGGACAAGACAACGAGCATGTGCAGAATGGAAGGAATAAAGTCCAAACGGAATAAAGGGTTTACATGTCCCAGGAAGAATTTAGACCGGAATTAAAAGGGGATTAAACCAGTGACTTTATTCGGGTTTAAATTTAATCCGAATTATTCTTTTTCAACTGGAATAAGGTGTTTACATGGGCATCTGAAATAGGATCTAACCTTTAATCAGATTAAACCAGGAATAAAAGTTGTCATGGAAACGCACGGATTGTCACATTATTAAATCCAGTTGTTAGTCAGGAAGGTCAGGAAAAGTGGGTTTAGACAAATCTGTAAAGTACTTAATTCCATTTCATTATCATTTTTACGGTAATATTTTCATATGAATATTTGGTACTAAATCCAAATAAACATTCTCTTCTGACTCAGCTGATGGTCTTGTGTCTGTCCACCTGGACTGGTTCCAGACTCAGACTCCGCCGGTGGTTCCTACCTTCCTCTCCTCTCCGGCGTTCTCCTCGTATACGATGGCCTGCACCTCGTTCCTGTTCTTCATCAACATCACGGACAGGTCTTTGTGCGGAAACTTCCCCACGGTGAAGGAGAAGTAATAAGCTCCGGGGATCCGACAGCGGAACACACCGCTCTTGGGCTCGAAGTCTCCTCCGATGTTGATATACACGGTGTCGAAGGTCACCGTCATCTTGGGCCCGCCCTCCATGCTGCTGGTGCGTGCCACCGAGAACGCCGATCGCAGTTCCACGTCATCCATAAGACGAGCGAAACCCCACACGACGCTCACATGGGTTAAGAACAGCAGAACGAAGAAGTCTGCTCGCACCATCATATCTGCACAGAAGAAGAAGAAGAAGGAGAAGAAGAAGAAGAAGAAGGAGAAGGAGAAGGAGAAGAAGCAGAAGAAGAAGAAGCAGAAGAAGAAGAACCAAGGTCAGATACATGTGGAGATAGAAGGACCCAAACGTCCTCCTTTAACCTAAACCATCTACTGATCTAAACTGTTTAATTCCTGTTGATCCATTAAGCCTATCAATCCATGTCAATAATTGGTGTCAAATACAGTTCTTCATCTTTTCATGGTCATCAGATATGACCATATTTGGACGTTTAGAGGCTCCATAGTTACTGTGGAAACACCATCATCTTCTTCAACACTGATTCTCCAGTCAAACCCATGCAGTTGGATCAATGCCAGTAGACGAACACACTGGGTTTATGTTCAGTTCATGACAGATTGGACTGAAAAAGACACTGTTTATTCAGTTTGATCTGTTTCTGATAGAAGAACCAACAACTGTAATCTGAGCTTTAATGAACATCTACAGGATCAGCTGATTAAATGTAAGACAAATACAGGATTTACACTGAAAAATGCAAAATACAGAAGATCATATTAGGATAAATGGTGATAAATCATTTAATGAAGGTGAAATGTAGAGAGAAATTCATGTGGATGTCATCACTATGGAAGTAAACCTGTGTCAACAGATACTGAATTATAAAAGCCATTGAATTTCTAACACTGATTTTTTTTTTGGCACTGAAATTAAGTATCTGAATTTTTGCACCTGAATTTTTTAAAATCTAAATTTCTGAACATAGTTGAATTCAGAGACAAACAATTGAGATACTTAATTTCAGTGCAAAAAAAAATCAGTGCTATAAATTCAATATCTTTTGTAATTCAAAATCTGATGAGACAGATTTACTTCCATACACCACAGAAACAGAGTCAAACCCATGGAGTTTGTGTTTATGATGACATCATCACACACATGGACATGATGACATCATCACACATGGACGTGATGATAGGGCGTCTCAAAAATCACTTTTCTCTTTAGATCATGGTGTTATTTAAACCAGTTAATCTCCAACATGATAACAGCCCCCCCAAAAAAATTTCAGCAAAATCCACTAATGTTTGACACCCCACCCCCACCACTGCAAAGTATGAAGGGCCTGTCAAAAAAACACCAAAAAAACGCTGTTTTTAAATGCATTACCATGCTTAAGGGATACTAAATGGATACTAAAGTGCCTAAAGTACAGACATCCATACTGCGTCACACGTGGTACCTGACTGAGTCTCACTGTGGTACTAAGTCTCTTTGATAAAGAAGTACCAATGGAAACTAAAGCAGCCATGACAACACAACTGCAGGCCAGCCCAAACCTGCAGCATTCACCAGAGGAAAGCCCACCTTTAACACACAGAAGTTCCTGCATGGACAGCAGCCTGACCTGGAGGATCTGTGGGAGCCCAGTCCAGTCCTGGCTGATATTTGACCTTCTAGGCATGGATGGGGCATGGCTGGAAGCCCCCCCAGAGCAGTGGGAGGAAGAGCCACAGTACAGACAAATGAGGGCTGTTGTCTCAGGCGACACGGTGGTGCAGTGGATAGCACAGACAGAAGGTCCTGGGTTCCATTCCAACACCAGTCCATGGGGGTGGGACCTTTCTGTGTGGAGTTCGCATGTTCTCCCGTGTCTGCGTGGGTTCTCTCCAGGTTCTCCGCCTTCCTCCCACCACCCAAACACATGCACTCATAAGTTAATTGGTTAATCTCAATCACCACCCATAGGTGTGAATATGAGAGTGCATCCATGGATGGAGCCCACAGAGGGAACATGGTTCCACAGAATCAAACTACCAGAGTTTCTCAAGAATGAAATGGAAGAGAAACTACAGCGCGAGTAATATCTGAATAAACTGTGAAATGCACATTTATAAAAGAATGTCCAGATTATCAGAACCATATCATCATTAAAGTCTTTGATTTATACAACCTGAAATCTTGTATTTAGCCTTATTATTTAAGTGTTCAGCTTTATTTGTTTTTAATTAAAACCTGTATTTTGCCGAACAGGGGGTTTAGAAAACAGACATTGTGTTCAACTACATTTACTGTTCTGAACTTCTTTCTATTTCAAGTTTTCAGCCTATAATTGAGTTATTTTATCTTAAAATCACCTTATTTTCACTTATATATCACCTGACACAATAACCCATGAAGTTGATATTACAGGGACGCTGTAAAATACCAGAAAAAGCAATTTGTGGACACTTAAGACCTCATTATATGTGATTTTCTGGGTTAAAATGAGTGTTTTTGGGGTTTTTTTGACGGGCCTGTCATACTTTGCGGTGGGGGGGTCAAATGTTGACGGATTTTGCTGAAATTTTTTTGGGGGGCTGTTATCATGTTGGAGATTAACTGGTTTAAATAACACCATGATCTGAAGAGAAAAGTGATTTTTGAGACGCCCTAATGTGATGACATCAGCTGGATCGATGCCAAAATAAGCTCCAGTACATTCGAGGGGCGGAGCTTGTTGTGCCTGGCACCACCTGTTTTATCCTACATTGTCTGTTTTCCGTTCTTTACTGTTCAGACTAAACGTTCTCACAGACGTTCTGTGTAAATGGATGTTTTTAAACGGAACCTCATTAAGGCGGTTCAGCGTTCTCACAGACGTTCTGTGTAAATGGATGTTTTTATATGGAACCTCATTAAGGCAGTTTAATGTACGGAGGAGGAGAAGCTCCACAGATTATTTACAGACAAACACAGATCCATTCAGTCCACAGAGATGGAAGAGGAAACAGATGGTACCGTGTGTGTGTGAGTGTGTGTGTGTGTGTGTGTGTGAGTGTGTGTGTGTGTGTGTGTGTGTGTGTGTGTGTGTGTGTGTGTGTGTGAGTGTGTGTGTGTGTGTGTGTGTGTGTGTGTGTGTGAGTGTGTGTGTGTGTGTGTGTGTGTGAGTGTGTGTGTGTGTGTGTATGTGTGTGTGTGTGTGAGTGTGTGTGTGTGAGTGTGTGTGTGTGTGTGTATGTGTGTGTGTGTGTGTGTGTGTGTGTGCGTGCGTGCGCGCACACACAGTCTGAGGCTGAAGGTTGAAACAGGAGCAGAAGAACAGATCAAACAGTAGTGAACAGAATGATGCCCCAGGACCAGGACAAGAACCAGGGCCTGGACAAGAACCAGGACCAGGACAAGAACCAGGACCAGAACCTGGACAAGAACCAGGACCAGGACAAGAACCAGGACCAGGACCAGGACCTGGACAAGAACCAGGACCAGGACCAGGACCGGGGGGTGCTGATGACCCCCCTCAAAAATGGGTTGAAAACGGTTCAAATACCTCAGAAATCCTTCACTGATTCCTTTAGAACCATTTAGAACTGTTTTTGAAGGTATTTAAAAATATGACCAGAATTTCAGTTTCTGGAGCACATACCCTAACCCTTACTAAAAAACAGGACCAGTGGCCCTGTAGCTTACCGGCCAAATTAAAAGCTTTGGGAAATGTATCCAGATGCCATTTATTATCACCCAGTTCTGTGTATTTATTCTATTACAGAAATAGCCTGTGTTTTGGTCATATTCCAATCAGATCTGTAAAAAATTCAAATTCCAACTTGATATCATTGATACTGATTTATTGCATCGATCCACTTCCTATCTGTTATAATGGGAACATTTTTCAAAGTCGCACCAAATCCAGAATCAGATCCAGATCCAAATAATTTCACTACCTTTTGTTGACATCATCATAAAGAAGCTGTATACCAAGTTTGAAGTCAATTGGAATTGTAGTTTCAGAGAAGAAGACGATTGAAATTTTTGTAACGGACGACAGACGACAATGACAGACGCTGCATGACGACAGCAGCTTCTGGTCTGTCGGCCAGTAAGCTAAAAATGATTTTTGGAGCATGTTCAAAAAACCCCTAAAAGAGTTATACATCAACCTGAAACACCGTCAGAGAGTGTTTATTATGTCACTTAGAACATCCACTTCTTAGACAATTTTGGAATCATGTCCAAAATGTCCATTTTTGGACATCATAATAAAAAATGATTTTTGGATCATGTTCAAAAAACACCTTAAAATGTTATAAATCCACCTGAAATACACCAGAGTGTTTATGATGTCATTTAGACCAGAGTTATGGAGCACATACTAGAGCCGTAGTAGTCCACTGTAGTCCACCGTAGTCCACTGTAGTCCATTGTAGTTCACTGTAGTCCACTGTAGTCCACTACAGTCCACTGTAGTCCACTGTAGTCCACTATAGTCCACTGTAGTCCACTATAGTCCACTGTAGTCCACTGTAGTTCACTGTAGTCCACTATAGTCCACTATAGTCCACTGTAGTCTACTATAGTCCACTATAGTCCACTGTAGTCCACTGTAGTCCACTATACTCCACTGTAGTCCGCTGTAGTCCACTGTAGTCCACTATAGTCCACTATAGTCCACTGTAGTTCACTGTAGTCCATTATAGTCCACTATAATCCACTATAGTCCACTGTAGTCCACTGTAGTCCACTATAATCCACTATAGTCCACTATAGTCCACTGTAGTCCACTGTAGTCCACTATAATCCACTATAGTCCACTGTAGTCCACTGTAGTCCACTATAGTCCACTGTAGTTCACTGTAGTCCACTGTAATCCACTGTAGTCCACTATAGTCCACTGTAGTCCACTGTAGTCCACTATAGTCCACTGTAGTCCACTGTAGTCAACTGTAGTTCACTGTAGTCCACTATAGTCCACTATAGTCCACTGTAGTCCACTATAGTCCACTGCAGTCCACTGTAGTTCACTGTAGTCCACTATAGTCCACTGTAGTCCACTATAGTCCACTATAGTCCTCTGTAGTCCACTATAGTCCACTGTAGTCCACTGTAGTTTACTATAGTCCACTGTAGTCCACTGTAGTTCACTGTAGTCCACTATAGTCCACTGTAGTCCACTGTAGTCCACTATAGTCCACTATAGTCCTCTGTAGTCCACTATAGTCCACTGTAGTCTACTATAGTCCACAGCTTGGCCCCTTCACAACCACATTATTTTTAGAATGACCTTCATCCATTTTTGAGCACAGATCTGGTCACGATGGCAGCACATGGTGGTCGGTGTAGTGAGTCCACCGGTGACCGGATCACCTGGACCAGGGCTGACTCATCCTCCTACGCTCTGCAGTGTTCTATATACGCTCAGTCTACAGCAGGGCTCTCAAACTCATTTTAGTTCAGGTTCCACATTCAGCCCAGATTAATCTCCAGTGGGTCAGACAATTAAAACAATAGCATAAAAACCTTTAAATAATGACAACTCCAAATTTGTCCTCTTTGTTTTAGTGCAAAAAAAATTAAATTATAAAAATATGTACATTAGCACACTATCCAAAAAAAAAAAAGATGTGAATAACCTGAAAAAAACCTGAAATTTCCTGAGAGAAATAAATGCAATTTTAACAATATTCTGCCTCAACTTATCATTTATAAATGTGCATTATGGATCAGATCTACAAAAGGCACAAAAGATTTAATAACAGGAAGAATAATCTTAAGATGTCAGTTTCAAAATTTCAGGTTTTTGGCATCTTATTGTTAAAGGATAGTTTGTAAATGTTAATATTTTCATCATTTAATGTAAGTTTTTACACTAAAACAAAGAGAAAAATTTGGAGTTGTCATTACTTATTTATAAATGTAATGTAATGTTATGTTTTTCACATTAAACTAAGAACATTTAGAGTCATTATTTATAGGTGATTATGCTATTGTTTTAGTTGAGATCACACTGGTGTGTAGGTGGAACCTGAACTAAAATGACTTTGACATTCTTGATTTTTAATATCTTAAGTGTAATTTTTGTGCTTTGCAAATTCATCCCACGGGCCAGACTGGAACCTTAATCTGTTTATACATTAGAATAAACATCAGTCAGTCCACTTCAACCACTAAAACACTGACAACTGAAGAACCTGCTGAAGAAAACGGTTCTTTTTATTGGGTTCAAAACACACTTTATAAACCAAACATGTGAATCAGGTGTCTGTTTAAACAACACTTTACTGGAGCTGCTGAAACCACCAACGTCTTTGGGCCTGATTTACAAAGATCGCAAATAAAGGGTGCAAATTTTCTTGCTTGTGCAAAAAATGCATGAGCAATTAATTTGCGTGTCTCGGGTAATCAACTAAGATTACCTATGGAAATGACAACAGGTGCAAAGTCTTGGACACCACCATGTTTATATATATATATATATATATATATATATATATATATATATATATATATATATATATATATATATATATATATAGAGAGAGAGAGAGAGAGAGAGAGAGAGAGATAGATAGATAGATAGATAGATATAGATATAGATATGTATATATGTATATATATATATTAGGCCTGTAACGGTACACGTACTGAACCAAACTGTTTCGGTGCACACCTGTTTGGTTCGGTACACAGCTGTACCGAAACGGCACAGTATGTTCAGAAAAAGAAAAAGGAATGAAAGACGTCGTTTGATGCGGAACTTTAAATCCGCGCAAGTTTCACACGGACATATGGAAGGACGCACACACTGACCCAAAATATGAAATAGCAGCTGATATAAGGTTAAAAAAAACAACAAATATGATGTGAACCTGGAAGGAAGAGACTGAAGACCCTCCACCATCAGCACAGTCCAGTTTGGATCAGTTCAGGTTCAGGTGAAAGACAACGAGGAAAGAGACGTTAATAAGATGGACGTTGTTTGGCCTCTAGGAACTAAAACCCCTAGTTCTAAAACACTGACACTAGCTCTGTCTTTCTGTCTGTCTGTCTATCACGTACGCTGTATAATAGAGGAATAAATAGAACGCTGAAAGTATGTAAAGTTTCACTTTCGTTTCACGACAGCGTTCATTACGTTAGTTATGGACCGCACCCCCAGGTATATAACTGCGTGCTTAAGGTTTCAATTACTATGAATAAAATATTTTTCTTCCATCACTCTTGGTTTTATTGGATTGTTAAAAAGTTTCCGTTTTTTTGTGTCACCCTGTATATGTGTGTATATATATATATATATATATATATATATATATATATATATATATATATATATATCTCCTTGGGGGGGGCAACCAACCTGCTGTAAATCCCATCAGGTTGTGTCAGTTTTCTTCCTCCTATATCCTATGTTACTGACACTAACGTTCACCTGAACCAAACTATCGCAGACTCAGATTTCACAATGACCACATGCACTGGGGTGCCGTAAAGGGGGGGTAAATGTAACAGATTCATGGGGCTCAGCATTTGTGTGTGTGTGTGTGTGTGTGGGGGGGGGGGGGGGGGGGGGGCATAGAGCAGTGGAGGGGGTCCAGTGGATACAGGTTAGAAGGTGTGAAAATGTCCTGTAAGATCCACTGAATAATAGAGGAATAGAACCAAGAGTTGGACGATGAAAGTATGTAAAGGTTCATTTTTGTTTCATGCCAGCGTTAGTTAACGTTAGTTATGGACCGCACCCCCTCATATATACACCCCCCCTCCCTCGCTCCAACAAAAAAAAAATAACACCCCTCCTCTGTTTTTTGACAAATCACACCCTGTATATACATATATATATATATATATATATATATATATATATATATATATATATATATATATATATATATATGATTTTTTGTTTCTGGTTCCTGTTCATTGGTTGAGCTCACTGTGGCCTCAGACAGACCCAGTCCCGTTCTGTGCAGCAGTAGTCCCAGTAGCGTCAGTAGTCCCAGTAGTCCCAATAGTGACATTAGTCCCAGTAGCGTCAGTAGTCCCAGTAGTCCCAGTAGTGACAGTAGTCCCAGTAGTAATAATAGTGACAGCAGTCCCAGTATTCCCAGTAGTGACAGTATTCCCAGTAGTGACAGTAGTCCCAATAGTGACAGTAGTCCCAGTAGTGACAGTAGTCCCAGTAGTGGCAGTATTCCCAGTAGTGACAGTAGTCCCAATAGTGACAGTAGTCCCAGTAGTGACAGTATTCCCAGTAGTGACAGTAGTCCCAATAGCGACAGTAGTCCCAGTAGTGACAGTAGTCCCAGTAGTGGCAGTAGTCCCAGTAGTGACCGTAGTCCCTGTAGTAACAGTAGTGACAGCAGTCCCAGTATTCCCAGTAGTCTCAGTAGTCCCAGTAGAGACTGTAGTGACAGTAGTCTCAGTGGTCCCAGTGGTCCCAGTAATGACAGTAGTGACAGTAGTCCCAGTAGTCTCAGTAGTCCCAGTAGAGACAGTAGTAGTAGTGACAGTAGTCCCAGTAGTCCCAGTAGTGACAGTAGTCCCAGTAGAGACAGCAGTAGTAGTGACAGCAGTCCCAGTAGTCCCAGTAGTGACAGTAGTTCCAGTAGAGACAGTAGTAGTAGTGACAGCAGTCCCAGTAGTCCCAGTAGTGACAGTAGTAGTACTGACAGTAGTCCCAGTAGTGACAGTAGTAGTAGTGACAGTAGTCCCAGTAGTGACAGTAGTCCTAGTAGTGAAGGTAGTAGTAGTGACAGTGGTCCCAGTAATGACAGTAGTGACAGTAGTGACAGTAGTCCCAGTAGTCCCAGTAGTGACAGCAGTCCCAGTAGTCCCAGTAGTGACAGTAGTGACAGTAGTCCCAGTAGAGACAGTAGTAGTAGTGACAGCAGTCCCAGTAGTCCCAGTAGTGACAGTAGTAGTAGTGACAGTAGTCCCAGTAGTGACAGTAGTAGTAGTGACAGTAGTCCCAGTAGTCCCAGTAGTGACAGTAGTGACAGTAGTCCCAGTAGAGACAGTAGTAGTAGTGACAGTAGTCCCTGTAGTCCCAGTAATGACAGTAGTGACAGTAGTCCCAGTAGTCCCAGTAATAACAGTAGTGACAGTAGTCCCAGTAGTCCCAGTAGTGCCAGGTTCCTGCTGTCCCCTCATTAGGCCTTCATCCTCCATCACTGCCCTGCCACTGAACTGTCTGTCAGCTGTCTGCTCAGCCAACAAACAGCAGCATTCTGGGACCAAAAAAAAAAAAACAGAGACAAAGGAAAAACAGCAGGACTGAAGGAGCCCAGTGTTGGAAGGCGGTGTGTCAGCAGAACAGATGATTACTGAGAACTGTAATCATGTAAACAGCTGTTTCCTCCAGGAGCGAAAAGGAAACCTGACAGTGCACCACTGACAAGCTCCTGACAGAAGAGGAGAAAAGAAGAGGAATGGAAGGAAAACAGACAGAAAACTAGAGGAAAGGAAGAAAAACAGAAAGAAAAAAGAAAACTAGAGGAAAGGAAGAAAAACAGAAAGAAAAAACAGACAGCAAACTAGAGGAAAGGAAGAAAAACAGAAAGAAAAAACAGACAGAAAACTAGAGGAAAGAAAGAAAAACAGACAGAAAAAACAGACAGAAAACTAGGGGAAAGAAAGAAAAACAGACAGAAAAAACAGACAGAAAACTAGGGGAAAGAAAGAAAAACAGACAGAAAAAACAGACAGAAAAGAAGAGGAATGGAAGAAAAACAGACAGAAAACTAGAGAAAAGGAAGAAAAACAGACAGAAAACTAGAGAAAAGGAAGAAAAACAGACAGAAAAAACAGACAGAAAACTAGAGGAAAGGAAGAAAAAGAGACAGAAAAAACAGACGGCAAACGAGAGGAATGGAAGAAAAACAGACAGAAAAAACAGACAGAAAAAAAAGACAGAAAACTAGAGGAATGGAGGAAAAAAAACAGACAGAAACAGGAAACAGAAATAGACCACAGAACCACACTGGGTTTACACAAACCTGGAGGATGAAAAAAAAACACACACAGGCAACATTAAATTGATGGAATGACACAAAAATAACAAAAACATACAAGATAAAAACAGGACCAAGGCTCCTGTAGTCCAACAGTATGTTTTAAAGACATTCTTTTGACCTCTCAAGGTTATTCAAGGTCAAAGGTCACCAAATGAAAGCCCATATGTGACTTCCTGTCTATTACCAATAGTATTTATATCAACATGTTCAACTCAAATGTGTCCCATTATAAACCAATGAGGATTTTTTTAAAAAAATGTAAAATTCATAAAAAATTCAAAACTCTATATTTCCTAATTCTTTGAACAGACTTGGTAGACTTTACCCCAGAGATGTTCCACAAAAAAAATCAAGTCAAGACGAAAGAAAAACACAAGATAAAAATGGCATAAAACATGTAATCCAAAACCATCCTCCACTGTCCACATGAACACAGATGTTCTCAGACACAGAAGTGGAACAGAAACGGTGGAACAGACGATAAGACTGGACAGAGGATGGAGTCTGAAGTTCCCCAAGGGTTGGTTTGGAATATCAAAATAAATAATAAGACTTTTCTTTTTTTCTTTTTCACATCAGAGGTCAGAGGTCACCAAGGTTCTACTAGTTTTGGATTTTTCATTATAGTTTAGTTTTATTTAGTTTTGACTTCTTTTATCTCTAATTCAGTTCGTTTTAATTCGTTTTTAGAGCAGGTTTGCATGTTTTTATTAGTTTTTGGGTTTTTTTCTAGATGCTTAGTTTTAGTATTAATTTTAGTTTTGTCATATCTTTTCTCTTCGTCTCCGTTGAATTCAAATAAATCCCAGACAGGTCTGCTTTCTTTCATTTTGTTAGTTTTCATTAACGATAATAACCTTGGAGGTCACAGGCGTTTGCTTTGCCCCCACTTTGGTCTGTTGGACTGAACACCATGAAGCTGCTCTGTTTGGATCCTGTTCAGAAAGTCCTTCGTTTCCTGGTTCTGCGTCTGTGGTCGACAGAGGTTTACAGAAGGTTCTAAATACACACACATCCATGGCAGTGTGTGTGTGTGTGTGTGTGTTGGATTAATGCCGCCGCTGCAGAGGGATTATCACATGACACCTTGTTGGTCTCAGACGCTCTAATGTTATTTTCGTTCTGACACACTCTTGGAAACCCTCTGAAGTTTGAAGCCAAAAATAATCTGCCTCTGTCTCAGTCACATTACACGGGGATTAGAGGAGGATGATCCGCTTGTACCGACCTGCAGAACCTGCAGCTTAATGTTCTCCAACCTGCAGAACCTGCAGTTTAATGTTCTCTAACCTGCAGAACCGACAGCTTAATGTTCTCCAACCGTACAACCTGCAATTTAATGTTCTCTAACCTGCAGAACCTGCAGCTTAATGTTCTTCAACCGTAGAACCTGCAGCTTAATGTTCTCTGACCTGCAGAACCTGCAGCTTAATGTTCTCTAACCTGCAGAACCTGCAGTTTAATGTTCTCCGACCCGCAGAACCTGCAGTTTAATGTTCTCCGACCCGCAGAACCTGCAGTTTAATGTTCTCCGACCTGCAGAACCTGCATCTTAATGTTCTCCAGCCTGTAGAACCTGCAGCTTAATGTTCTCTAACCCATCGACTGCACAGGCTGGTCTGTTCAGAACACCTACTGCTGTGGTTTGAACTCTGCTCCTGTCATATCATTAACAGTGTCTGATTGGATCACTAACAAGGTTATTATCGTTAACGAAAACTAACGAAATGACCAAAACAAGAATTGTAAAAACATTTTCGTTAACTGAAATAAATAAAAACTATAATTAAAGGAAAAAAACATAACTAACTGAAATTGTATTGTATGTTTACAAAACTAAAATTAATAAAAAATTATGGATAAAATTCCCTTTGTTTTTGTCTTTGTCAATGTCAGATTGATATGAAATTGATTTATTTCGCTCGAGCAGTTTTCTCTGCTGTCACCATACAACACTTGATGGTCCGTCACTTGTGGTTTCCAGTCGTCTTCTGGTCCCCACTCTACCTGGAAACATGGAGACTAAAGTGGGGAGAAAGTCCTGTCTGGGATTTATTTGAATACAATGGAGAAGAAGAGAAAAGATACGACAAAACTAAAATTAATACTAAAACTAAACTAAAACTAAGCATTTAGAAAAAAATGAAAACTAATAAAAACAAGCAAACCTGCTCTAAAAACAAATTAAAATTAACTGAATTAGAGAAAAAATAGTCAAAACTAAATAAACCTACACTATAATGAAAAATCCAAAACTATTAGAACCTTGAGCTGGACCTGGACCTAGAGGGAAAAAAAAAGAAGAAAAAAAAAAAAAAGAAAAAAAAGGAGAAAAAAAAAAGAAAAATCCCCAACTATTAGAACCTTAGTTTGGACACCCTGGACTGTTAAAACCTTCAGTATAATTTTTGTATTTTCATCCCCTGGGCTGGACTGGATCCTTTGGTGGACTGGATCCTTTGGTGGACTGGATCCTTTGGTGGACTGGATTTGGTCCACGGACCACATGTTTGACCCCCCTGCTGTACGCAGTGTAATGATCTGAACCACAGTGTTTAAAAGTGTAATGTCTGATTAGTCCTGTTTGAATGTGAGAGGATAAAGAAGTAAAAATAAGCCGTCAGAAATATAAACCCAAAAGATAAATAAACAAACATCTGATCCATCACATTAATAAAGCGTCCCATTTGATTTACAAAAGTAACATATTCATGAATCACGACTACAGAAATTATGTAAAAGTGTGAAAACAAGACAATGGAAACGCTCAAACCCACTCCTCCGTTCACAACCACAACACAAACTATTATGCAACTGGAGGTGCATGTGTCCAAGCACACACAACAGGACAAACTGTCCAACACAAACACACACAACAGGACAAACTGTCCAACACAAACACACACAACTAGACAATGAGATAAACTGTCCAACACAGTTTCAACCATGAGGCTCCCAGTGACAGGACGTCTGTCCAACAGTTCTGTTAAACCAATGATAAACTAGAAAAGCACTCAGAGAACGCAGACCTCTGCCCTAACACCCCCTCCCCCGATCACCACCAAAATTTAATCATTTCTTCCTTCTGCCAGTATCAACATTTCCTGAAAATTTCATGAAAATCCGTCCATAACTTTGTGAGTTATCTTGCACACAAACAAACAAACAAACAAACAAACAAACAAACAAACAAACAAACAAACCCAGATGAAAACAGAACCTCTGCTGTCCTTGGCGGAGACAATAACAAACAACATGTCACACATTTGGACATGACCGTCTACTGCACTGTCTGCACCAAACCTCCATTTAACTCCTGTCTGTGTGTCCACCTGTCTGTGTGTCCACCTGTCTGTGTCCACCTGTCTGTGTGTCCACCTGTCTGTGTGTCCACCTGTCTGTGTCTGCCTGTCTGTGTCCACCTGTCTGTGTGTCCACCTGTCTGTGTCCACCTGTCTGTGTGTCCACCTGTCTGTGTCTGCCTGTCTGTGTCCACCTGTTTGTGTGTCCACCTGTCTGTGTCCACCTGTCTGTGTATCCACCTGTCTGTGTGTCCACCTGTTTGTGTCCACCTGTCTGTGTGTCCACCTGTCAGTGTCCGCCTGTCTGTGTGTCCACCTGTCTGTGTCCACCTGTTTGTGTCCACCTGTCTGTGTGTCCACCTGTTTGTGTCCACCTGTCTGTGTATCCACCTGTCTGTGTGTCCACCTGTTTGTGTCCACCTGTCTGTGTGTCCACCTGTTTGTGTCCACCTGTTTGTGTCCACCTGTCTGTGTATCCACCTGTCTGTGTGTCCACCTGTTTGTGTCCACCTGTCTGTGTGTCCACCTGTTTGTGTCCACCTGTTTGTGTCCACCTGTTTGTGTCCACCTGTCTGTGTGTCCACCTGTCTGTGTGTCCACTTGTTTGTGTCCACCTGTCTGTGTGTCCACCTGTTTGTGTCCACCTGTTTATGTCCACCTGTCTGTGTGTCCACCTGTTTATGTCCACCTGTCTGTGTGTCCACTTGTTTGTGTCCACCTGTCTGTGTGTCCACCTGTTTGTGTCCACCTGTCTGTGTGTCCACCTGTTTGTGTCCACCTGTTTATGTCCACCTGTCTGTGTGTCCACCTGTTTATGTCCACCTGTCTGTGTGTCCACTTGTCTTTTGATTCTGAATCGATGCAGGATGTTTTTTTAATTAATGAATCGACTCAGAATTGAGTCACAACAGATGAACGAACCGAAAGAATCAAGTTAGTCAAAAGGATCGGACTTCCGTCACTCCATCTGCATCCAAATGTGTGTAAATCCAAACTAATACTGTTGAATAGAAAATGTAATTCTTCAGTTGTAGCATTAAAGCCACACCTTCTTTTAGATTTACTGACACAATTACTTTGGATTTATTATCAGGTTATCGTTGCAATTAACTGCAACATCTATTTACATTTAAATAACCATATTTCGTGGAACAAGTTACATAACATTTTTAACTAAATCCAACAAATTCCAACGTTTTGTTTCTTAGAGTGCACTTCCACATGTGTTTTCTCCTCATATCATCCAAACTCCAGTCAAACCAGAGCCTCTAAATCTGTCAGTAATCTGTCACAAACGCAGCTGAACACATCCACTCTGCTCCAAACAGGAATAACTGTTGTAAACACTGGCAGAACATTGGCTGACATCAGTCTGTCTATGAGATACATGTTTACTTTTACAAATATGGTGGGAAAAAAAAAAAAAAAAAAAAAAACTGCCAGCATTGGAATCTTTCATCTGTCGTCCTAATACCTTTATCTGCACTGACAAAAGTATCAGCGTCGCCATGGCAACTGCACACAAAGAAAAGAAAGAAGCACTGCAGTAGAATCCTTGGCTGGGTTTAATATAATATATTTAATATAATTACCATCAGACATTTGGGGATTTAGAGGCTGTGGACGTATACATGATTCTGCTTCAGTGTTGTTTCAGCCTGAGAACGAAAAAGTAATGAAATATTTGTAATAATAATAATAATACACACTCAAATAAAGTCTGTGTGTGTGGAACAGAAACACTTCACTTATAAAATATAAGATTATATGAGTGTCACCACTAGAACTCTAAGGCCCAACCCCATTTCACCCCTTGGCCCCTCCCTCTTCCATTTTGCCCATTAACCTGAAGGAGTAGGGATGAGTCTGAGGGGAGGGGCTAAGGGGGAGGGGCTATTTGACCCTCCACACAGAGATTTTCCGGTGACCAAGGTTATTATCGTTAACGAAAACGAAATGACGAAAACTAGAATTGTAAAAACATTTGCGTTAACTGAAATAAATAAAAACTAGAATCAGCAGAAAAAACGATAACTAACTGAAACTGTATTGTGTGTAGGGATGGGAATCGTTAAGAATTTAACGATTCTGATTCCATTATTGATATTGCTTATCGATCCGATTCCTTATCGATTCTCATTGGGTGAGGGAATAAAAGAGTACAAACGGGTGTGTTTGCATTAACTGTCTTTTATATTTCCATCTCTGCACAGAAAATACAACATATACAGTATGCACAAATAATAAGAACAGATGACGCTGGGCCGGTTCCGGGGGGGGGGGGGGGCAGTGAAAGTGGAACTAAAGACTCTTTACTAATTCCTCTATTGCCGCATTTCTACTTCGTGGAACCGGTTTAACTCGGCTCGGCTCGTCTCCCATTGTTGTGCACCTCATTTCCATTCCCTTCTTACCTTCGGAAACTTGTATTTGAGGAGTTACGATGTTTGTTGCCCACACCGGAACCGGCCTGGCGTTCACTCTGCTGCTACATTCACAAGCACCGCTAAGCAGAGTATCAAATATGTGACATTCCTGTAAATGATTCACATGCTGTGGACAAATGTTTGAGGATATTGGAGGGATTCCACCCTTCTGAAGACATGGAAGCTTTGACAGTGTTCCAAGTAAATGGACCTGGTGTCGTCTTTTTAGACCGATTCTGCCTCAATGCCATGTTGGCTACGTTCTGACCAAAACAATGCAGCATACGTGTGACGTCATCGCGCATGCACAACGTAGATGGAATCGATAAGCAGAATCGTTAAGCAGGCAGGCAAACAATTCCAAGGAATCAAGCGACTGGGAACCAGTTCTCAAAAAGAACCGGTTCTCGATTCCCATCCCTAATTGCATGTTTACAAAACTAACTAAAATGGATAAAAATTATGGATAAAATTCCCTTAGTTTACGTCTGTGTCAACATCGGATTGAAATCGATTTATTTTGCTCTAGCAATTTTAGTTAGCGGCACCATATGATATTTAACGGTCCGTCACTTGTGGTCACTTGTGGTTTCCAGTTGTCTTCTGGTCCCTGTGGTTCTATGGTTCGGCATATGTGGACCTCTAATCATAATAACCTATAAATAACAAAAACTGCAAAATATCTTTGTTTTAGTGTCAAAAAAGTAAAATGACATGAAAATCTTTACATTTATAAATTATCCTTTTACAAAAATGTGAATAATCTGAACAAATATAAACAACATGAACTGTCTTCATGGAAGTGTGTGTAATTTTAACAGTATTCTGTCTGTTATTAAGTGTTTTGTGTAGTTGTAATGTAAGTTGTAATGCATATGAGTAAACGATAAACTGAGACAGAATATTGTTCAAACTAGTGCGTTGACCCTTTGCAGAGAAGGAGGGTCTAATGCTGCGTTCCAGGCCGTTTTTTGAGCCCGTAAGTCACGACTTCAAACCACGACTCACGACTTTGTAACATTCCAGGCAAGTCAGGCCAAACTGTCTGAGCGCAAGGAATTGTGAGAGCTAGATGTAAACAAACCAGCATGGCAGACCGCACGTTATGTTCATTTACAATCATTTCTATCGCTAAAGGTGTTTGTTCTTTGCTTATGTGAGGGAAACAGAGGAGGAAAAACGGTGCATAAGGCAAGAGAAGCTGTTCTACCTTTGATGTTACTTGTATATTTGGATTCGTATTTGATGTTAATTTATTCTTCCACTCATTGGACTGAAAACTAGCTAACGCTAAAGTAGATGCTGATTATGCAGAACATTTGCAGATAAATAATGTCAGAGCAATAACTTGTTTTAATAAATAATCTGCATAAACACCACATCCATGGGGGGGCACCATTGCTACGTGACATCAGAACTCAGAACTGGGAGAACATGGATCTAGTTCGAGTTCATGGGTGGAAATCACAGGTTTGACTGACATTCCAGTGCATTTTCACCAGTAGAAGGTTGGAAAAATGCCAGTTACGGGTGGACTGGAACGCCGCATAAGGACGGGTGATGACCAGGACGTCAATTCATTTCCTTCATGTACTGTTTATTTAACTGTTTGTTTTCAAATCCAACTAATTCTGTAAAGCCCTGTGAGGAAAACTTGTTGTGATATAGGACTGTACAAATAAAACTGAATTAAACTGAACAGATTGAACATTAGCTATTATCAAAGATGTTTAGCACGTAAGTATTTGATCAACTTGGTACACAGTAAATTTGCCAGTGTAAAAAAATGCAGTGTCAAAACATTTTAATTCTTTTGGAGTTATTCCGACAATGGACAGAGTAAAATTTAACAAGATAACTTCCAGTGTTGGTGAAAATAATTGGAGTTAACAGAGGTTTTACGCTGTCAGTGTCATATATTCAGTGTTAAAGTAAATTGACTCTCTCAAAGTTAATTCAACACCGATCAGAGCAAGATACCTTTCAGTGTTAAAAAAATAATGACTCTGAAAAGCCCCGCCCACCAACCTCCATGCTCAAACTGAGTGAGAAGTCGGAGTCTGGCATCGCCATCTTCCTCACATTGAAAAACTGCGGCAAGTTTGTGTAAATAAACTATTGTTTTTGTTATTTCATCCAAGCAGAATCTGGGCAAGAATATGGTTATGTCGTCGTTGTCAATGTTGGGTACGTGTTTTCAAATACCGAATTTCAAATGGATAACGTGATATCAGGTCGGCGGCTTTCATTTTACACGTCATTTTATGTTTACTTTTAATTGCAATATTTCATTTTTACTTGGAATAAATTGGGAACACAAATAATTGTATCGTTTTTTCCCCCCTGCAGACACTGGGACTATAGTCCATCATATGTAACACTGGTAGGAGACAGTTAAAAATCAACACTCTTTGGAGTAATTTATTTATCAACATGTAGTGTTAAGTAGGTTTAACACTGGAAAAGTTATTTCTTGACACTTAACTCTTCAGTGTTGAATGTGAATAACACTATGGGAGTTACTTCTCACAAAGTGTAAAACTTGATTGACACTAATTAGTGTAGTGTAAAAAAATAACTCTTACTAGAGTAAAGTTGACTCTGGAAATGTAACTCTATGTTCAGTGTAAATTTTACACTTTACACTTGTAGATAGGGACCATATGTTCACTGAGGTAGTGTTAAAATTAACTCTTTAAGTGTTATATGAACACTGGCGAGTTTACTGTGTAAATAACAAATAGGAAATAATATATGAATGTTTAACATAAAAAAGGGACTGTATTGGAATTAAAAGCAGTGACTAGTATCAGCAACAGAATCAGAATCAGTAGAATTCAGACCAGGACTTTTGAACTCATTTTAGTTCAGTTTCACATACAGACTAATTATGATCTAAAGTGGGCCGGACCAGTCAAATAATATAAATAATAGGATCAGAACTGAGAAATAATATCAACTCCATAGTTTTTTGAAAAAAGTCAAATTCTGTAATGAAAATGTTTACATCTACAAACTGTACTCGAACATAACAGGAACAACTAGAAGCACTCGGAGAGTGCAGACCTCCGCCAAGGCAGATCAGTGCCCCCCCTCCGATCACCACCAAAATTTAACCATTTGTTCCTTGTGAAAGTATTAAAATTTCCTGAAATTTTCATCCAAATCCGTCTGTAACTTTTTTGAGTTATCTTGCACACAGACAGACAAACAAACAAACCAACGCTGGCAAAAACATAACCTCGTTGGTGGAGGTAAATATGAACAACCTGAAAATTCTAAAGAAAAATAAGTGCAATTTTAACAGTATTACGCCATAATTTATAATTTATACATGTACATCACAACTTACAGATCACAGTGGATCTATAAATACACAAAACATTTAGTAACAGTCAGAATGTTGGTAAAATTTCATAAACTTCTCTTAAGACATTTCAGGTTATTCACATTTTTTTTTTGTAAAAGGCTAGTCTGTAAATGTAAATATTTGTGTACTTTTACCTTTTTTACACTAAAACAAAGAGAGAAATTTGCGGTTTTCTTTATTTATAGATTAAAATTATTCAGAAATATTGAATTGAGATGGTAGATACGTTTTTGTTGTTGTTTTTTTTTTTATTTTTTATTATTATGGTGTGAATGCTTGATGCTGTACACATTTAAGTTGATGTACGGTGTATTAGTTGAAAAGGAGAGGCAAAAAATAAGCTTTTGCTTCTAGCCTATTCCTTTTTTGTTTTTTATGTTTATCACGATTAATGTAATAAGTACAATGATTGATGTAAAACCAAAAATAAATTCATTCTTTCATTCATTCTAGTATTTTACTGGCTCTGATCCACTTTAGATTGAAATGAACTAAAATGATTTTAACATCACTGATCGTTAATATTTTCAGTGTAAATTTTGCATTTCACAAATTCATCCTACTGGCCAAATTGGATCCTTTGGTGGGCCGGTGTTGGCCCCCGGGCCGCATGTTTGACACCTGTGATTCAGACAGTACCCAAGCCCCGCCCCCTTTCATGCTATGGAATATGGTTCAGTTTGTCCTTCCACTGGGTCTGGACACATATACCCAGCATTAGCATTAGCATTAGCAGCAGCACTGGGACCATCAGAGAAGGAAGGAAGCAGGGATAACACACCAGCATGTTCATTAATGAGCATCAGAATGAAGCAGCTTAATTAATAATCCACTCATTAAAGCAGATCTGAACTAAAACCTGCAGATGAGTGGATCAGGACTGAACACATGATCCACTGGTGTCAGATGTTCCACAGCAGAACAAAGAACCCTGCAGACAGAGCCTCCACCTGCTCTGCTTCTGTTCTTCTCACACATTCCACTCACACACGGAGCTGCAGTGGCTCGTGGTGTGACTCCCACGGTGCGCGTGTTTCCGCTCATAACCCCCCCCCCACACACACACACCCTCCCACCCTCCCACACACACACACACACACACACACACACACACACACTTATCTGAGCCCCAGCAGCGGATCATATACGTGACATTCACACCGAACGGGCGGACGGAGCTCCTGTGTACATGAGCTCCTCCTGGTGTGGATGGATGATCAGTGCTCCTCAGATCAGTGCGGATAAATAATGCATGCACGCGCACACACGCACACGCGCACGCACACACCAGCAGAACGCATCCCTTCACATTCATCTTGCAGCTTCAATGCGCTGAGACCCTTAATAACTTCCTCTCCCCCCTGCGTTCCCCCTCAAACCCTTTCCTCTGAGGGATGAGGACGAGGATGAAGATGAGGATGAAGATGAGGATGAGGATGCAGATCTGTCTCACCTGTTAATGCGCTGTCGGTTTGGAACTTCACACCGCTGATGAATACAGCTCCTCTGCCTCCTCACTGTCTATATACACCAGCCCCTCTCTCTCCCCTCTCCCTCTCTCTCCCACCCTCCTTGCTCTTTTTTTCCTCCCTCACTGTGTTGTTTTTTTTGGGTTTTTTTGTCCGTCTGTATGGGGGTGGGGTGGGGTGGGGTGGGGGTGGGGGGTGGGTAAGGACACTATCCAAATAGTCCTGTGCATAAAACACACGTGTGTGCATATTAGTATAGTGGTGTCAGAAAATATCGGTTCTGCAAAATATATGGTGATATTTCATTTTACATGGATATGAAAAAGTACTGCACGGAGATTTGTCTGTATTTATTCAAATGCAGATATTATGGAGGTTTGTTTTTGTTTTTTTTGTTTTCCTTTTATGTTTATATTTTATTTATTATTATTTCTTGAATTTCCCATGGGATTATTAAAGTATCTATCTATCTATCTATCTATCTATCTATCTATCTATCTATCTATCTATCTATCTATCTATCTATCTATCTATCTATCTATCGTTCTATCGTTCTATCGTTCTATCGTTCTATCGTTCTATCTATCGTTCTATCTATCGTTCTATCGTTCTATCGTTCTATCTATCGATCGTGCAGTCATTCTATCTATCTATCTATCTATCTATCTATCTATCTATCTATCTATCTATCTATCTATCTATCTATCTATCTATCTATCTATCTATCTATCGTTCCATCGTTCTATCATTCTATACTCTCTAATCTCCTCTGTTTTTCTTGATCTTTCCATCTCTCTTTCTCTCTCTTCTATCCCTTCTTCACTGTTCTTCTGCTGTTCCGTTTAAATGGCTCTTCTCAGTGTTCCGCTCTGTTTCACAGCTTCAACTCTTCCCTTCACTAACACATTTTTCTTCAGGAAAAATAAAAGTGTATTTTTAAACCCTGACTGAAGTTGGATCTCTTATTTTTCTCCCAAAAATAACAACAGATTTTGTTTCCAGAGACGAGAAAAAAACAGATGTATGAAAGTCTGAGACAGGTTTTCACCACAGTATTCTGAACGGATCCACTGAAGGAAATCATGGAGGATGGAGCTGGACTGGACAGGAC
The DNA here is from genome assembly GCF_902148855.1 of Sphaeramia orbicularis. Lineage (NCBI taxonomy): Eukaryota > Metazoa > Chordata > Actinopteri > Kurtiformes > Apogonidae > Sphaeramia > Sphaeramia orbicularis. Next base: position 12,030,504 of record NC_043959.1, on the reverse strand, counting down.
ATTAATAAACATATATATATATATATACACATATATATATACACACATATATATATATATATATATATATATATATATATATATATATATATATATATATATATATATATATATATATATATATATATATATATATGTATGTGTATATATATATATATATATGAATCCCAGAAAGGACTCTGCTGCTTTCTCCCAACTTTAGTCTCCATGTTTCCAGGTAGAGTGGGGACCAGAAGACGACTGGAAACCACAAGTGTCAAGTGTCATATGGTGCCGCTAGCTAAAATTGTTTGAGTGAAATAAATCGATTTCGTATCAATTCGACATTGACAAGGACAAAAATGAAGGGAATTTTATCCACAATTTTTATCCGTTTTAGTTAGTTTTGTAAACACACAATACAGTTTCAGTTAGTTATCTTTTTTTTTTCTTTTAATTATAGTTTTTATTTATTTCAGTTAACGAAGATGTTTTTTCAGTTGTAGTTTTCATCATTTCGTGAGTTTTCGTTAACAATAATAACCTACGTGGAAACGTGGCATAAGATGAAAACCTGGTTTCGAACAGGATGACTGTTTCCATTCTATTGTATCCTGAACCTTAAATGAAATGAAGGTATTTCCATTCCAGGAGATGATCCAACTCTGGTCTGTTTTTTCCTTTTAATATGATGCTGGTGTATGTTTATGTACAGTGTATTATCTGTTGGTGCTTTTTCTTTTCTGTCCCCACACTGAGGTCTGATCCTCTGTCCTCCAACCATAAGACAAACCCTCCTCCACACATGGAACAAAGCCAGTGTGTGCTGACAGAAATCCAACCAGTAGAAGCACTTCTGTTCAACACAACACACACAGCATTTCTGTTTAGTGTGGATTACTCTACGTCAGGGGGGTCAAACATACGGCCCGTGGGCCAAAACCGGCCCGTCTGAGGTTCCAATCCGGCCCATGGGGATGAATTTTTACACAGAAGATATTAAGTGTAGTCTCATGACGGTGGAGTGAGTGAACAGACTCAAAAACAGAATTATAAATTATATTATCTTCCTCTCCGTGTCAAACCAAATTCCTGAACAACCATGCTGATTGGTTGGTTAACAGGTCAATGCTGGGACATCCTTTGCAAATGACATTTACGAAGACAGATGATCTTAAGGAATGAGCTTAATGGACTTGTTTTGACACTAAGCTGACTTTTGCCTCTCAACATCTGTGTCCCATTATTCTTGCTTATCCCGAGGTGAAGATGAACCCAGAAACGAACAAAGGACTGAATGATAAAATCCCTATATGTGCCATGTTAATAATGTATTACATTATGTTAATGTTGATTAACTCAGCACGTTAACTCTTTTATGCATGTAATACTTAAGCCATTTGCCTGACCTGTGGTTTCACATATGTGTGTCCTGATCATGTTCACGGTGAATTATGTGAAAGTAAGAGTATCACTGCTTATAGCATGTCTGAATAATCATGCTATTATTTTACTGATGCTTAAGTGAGGTTACAGGTGATGTATAAAGTTTAAGAATCTTATCTGAGGATGCAAAGTTTTCTTACAAGGCTGCCCACAGTCTTCTCCCCCTCTGTCTTCCCAAGAGGGAAGAGAAAAGTGATATTTTTGAATATTCACGAGGAGGCGTTTTCCCGCCGAAAACAGACAAAGAAGGCAACGCCCCAAGGCATCGATGACTCATCTATATTCATGAGGAAGGCGTTCCGGGTTGGTTTTTGGACAGAACTATAAAAATGAATGAAACCAACTTCTCCAGGGAGTCTTTTCCATCTCGAGAGTCTTTTCCACCTCTCCCAGGCTCTCACAGAGCAGAGCAGAGTCCTGTCCATCTTCTGGGCCCTCACCTACGCAAAGAGTCTTTTCCATCTCTCCCAGGCTCTCACAGAGCAGAGCTATCTCCACCATCTTCTGGGCTCTCACCTAAGAGCAGAGAGCTTTCTCCAAGGAGTCTTGACCATCTCCTTGGCTCTCAGAGCTGTTCTATCCTCTAAGCTCTCCAAAGAGCTTTATCATCTTCGCTGTTCTCCACTTCTCCTGGTGAGCTTTCCAGAACCAGCCGCCAGAGCCAGCTGTGAACCTCCTCCAGCCAGCAGAACTTCAGAACTCCAGACCTTCAGGCCTCCAGCTCAAGCACGTCGCTTCACAGCCTGTTCCTGCTTCGAACTACGTCAGAAGACTTCATCCATCCGCCGTCAAGGCCGTGCCAGTTGCTGCATCCGCACCGCAACAACTTGTAAGAAAACTTGCTCCTGATTTATCTGAGTTGGTGTTATTCCAATATAAGTAGGTTTACCTCAACGTAACCTCACTAACATTATAATCTCTTGAATATAGCTATCTGCCAACTTAATTTACATATTCTCCTGTCCATAATCTCCTGCTCCTTTTGTTGTATTTGTCTCTTGTCTTTATGTTATTTGTGTGTCTTAGTTTAGTTAATAAAGTATTTATATGTATATAAATCCATTGCCTCAGTTGTGCTTTGTGTACTATTATTCACACATGGGTTCACTGTGCAGTCAACGAACTATCACCTATGCAAGATTTCCAAATTATTGTTTTGAGTTGATTTAAGTTTAAGTTTGGTTATAAATCTATAATTAAATTAATCAATAAATCAACACTCAATTAATAAATAATTTGGTATCCTATTCTTGCTACATAAGTCAACGGTGTTTTAGCGCCAAACGCCAACATTTGAACAAATTCCTTTCTATTATTAAGAGTCTTATACCTTTATAGATCCACTGTGGTCTGTAATGCACATGTGTAAATGATAAGATGAGGCTCAATAATGTTAAAATTGCACTTATTTATCTGAACATATTTCAGGTTGTTCATGTTATTCATACTGATTCAGGTTCACAGTCACTTTTTTTGTGAAAGGATAGTTTGTAAATGTAAACAGTTAAAGGTCCGCAGACATGCAATGAGGTTGAGACCAAGGTTCTAATAGTTTTGGATTTTTCATTATAGTTTAGTTTTATTCAGGTTTGACTTTTTTTTTTTCTCCTCTAATTCAGTTAGTTTTAAGTAGTTTTTAGAGCAGGTTTGATAGTTTTTATTAGTTTTCTCTTTTTTTTTTCTAAATGCTTAGTTTTAGTTTAGTTTTTTTTTTTAAATATCTTTTCTCTTTCTTGCCATCAATTGCAATATTTTTTTTTAATCTTTACTACTTATTTATTTCTTTTGGCGCAGTTTTTAATATTTTATCATATATATGGGTTGTTTTTAGTTGGTGTTTTTAGGATTTTTTTCTGTGTTTTTATTTCGTGCTGTGCATTTTGCTATTTCGTTCTTTAACGGCATCTGGGATGTTTTTATTGAATGACAATTAGGCAGCAGTGGCTGCTCGTCTTTCAGACAGGGGAAGCTCATTGTCGGCTTACGTCAAAATAATTGTCAAGTTATTTAAACATAAATTCGGCCCTCCATGTCTTTCTAAGAAAATGGTCAATGACCTTATCGTACCAAGTAAACAAGAAAACGCTGAATTTATGTTAAATTGAAACAAGGAAGTACAATGAGTGTGTTTTATTTACAGTGTAAGAAATGAACAAGTCATTTCGTAGTGGTTTCTCTCTCGATTTCACAGCAGAATGTGCCACAGCATTAAAGTGAAGGAGTAGATCTCAAAAGAGCTGTCAATCAAACGGGATTCAGCCTTTCGACTGAACCTCTAATCAGTACGTGGAAGCTCAGCGTCCAGCCCGGCCGAGGTCCGCCCACAGCTCCATTCACCCCCAGAGGCGGGACAACATCGTGGCATTTATCCAATTACTGTCCAGTTTTGAGGCAATGAAAAAAACTGTTCCACTCAGTCCCATTGAAGCGCATGGATGCTGAGCGTCTACGGACAAATGCACTGAGCAGAAATCGAATGAGAAAACAGAGACAAGGAAATGTATGAGAAGTGAATAACATCGAGTCCTATGATTTGTGATAAAGATTCTGTGTTCTAACACATTTGTAGTCAATGAAATGTCAACACAACTGTACATATTTGAGCATTTAATTTGAGTAATTTAAGGGGAAGCTGAGCTTTCTTTGCAGTCTGTGAGAAATTGCCTCTGCAATTAGTAAATCTGAATCTGAATCATATTCAAATAAATCCCAGACAGGACTCTGCTGCTTTCTCCCAACTTTAGTCTCCATGTTTCCAGGTAGAGTGGGGACCAGAAGACGACTGGAAACCACAAGTGACGGACTGTCAAGTGTCGTATGGTGCTGCTAGCTAAAATTGTTTGAGGGAAATAAATCGATTTCGAATCAATCCGACATTAACAAAGACGGAAACGAAGGGAATTTTATCCATCATTTTAATCCGTTTTAGTTAGTTTTGTAAACACACAATACAGTTTCAGTTAGTTATTGTATTTTTTCTTTTAATTATAGTTTTAATTTATTTCAGTTAATGAAATTTTTTTTCAATTATAGTTTTGGTCATTTTGTTAGTTTTCATTAGCGATAATAACCTTGTTCTCCTCTCCTCCTTCTCAGATTCATTATGTCACCTTTAAGGATCATTGAATGCAGTTGGAAACAGGATCCATGTCATGTTGTCAAATTGAAATTCATCCCTTCTCTCTCTCCATCTAATCTCATTCCTCTCCTCCGTCTGCTGCTGCTCATATTTAAATCACCCTCCTCTCTCTGTTTCTAAATCCCTGCTGTGCTCTTGGTTATTCTCAGCCATTCAGAGGCTGGCAGCTCGTCCCTCCTCCTTCTCCTCCTCCTCTTCCTCCCCTTCTTTTTCCTCCTCCTCCTCTTCCTCCCCTTCTTCTTCCTCCTCCTCTTCCTCCCCTTCTTCTTCCTCCTCTTCCTCCTCCTCTTCATCCCCTTCTTCTTCCTCCTCTTCCTCCTCCTCTTCCTCCCCTTCTTCTTCCTCCTCCTCTTCCTCCCCTTCTTCTTCCTCCTCCTCTCTTTGTGTGGCAGCCAACGCTCTGAAATAGCAGAGGAGTGGGCATCTCAGCTTTGGGAATTCATCCTATCAGGCTTTATTTGGTCGCTAGTAGAGGTAGAAATAACTAATTGGACATTTTCCCAATTATGACATTTAGAGGACTGTTCATATGAGGTGTATCATTTGGAAATACTGACACTGACAGGATTTTAAATATGTAGGTGAACAGATAAAAATCACTCCCACTTTGATTTTTTTTTTTTTTTTTTTTTAGATTTTGCCAGTTGGTTGATTGTAGAGCTTGGCAACATGGTAAAAATTACATCCAATTTTTTTCTGTGTTATGGATGGATGATGCAAGATGGTTTCTATTTAAAGTGAAGGTAAGTCAAGGCTAATGTATTTGTACAGCACCGTTCAAACACAAGGCAGTTCAAAGTGTTTTACAAATGCAGAGAAACGCATATAATTACATCGGACAAATATAGAATAAAACATTAAATAATATGTTTTTTTTACCTGTTTTTTGTCCAAACCTTCATCCCAGGACCGGCTCCAGACTGCTTTGACTGGGGGGGGGTGTAGAAGATGTGATTGGACGGACAACCCTCCTCCTTCATAACATCACACTGGCTCATCATTAATGTTATTAAATGAACTCTATATAATGAATAGGCCTATAACAGTGTGCTGCTGTTCCATTAATGCCACACAAGCCCCATTAGTCCAGGTCCAGGTCCAGGTCCAGGTTCTTGTTTTCAGCCAGAGGACAAAAAGTGGAACGATCCTGAAAATGTGATCTGTTTGTTACCAACTGCACAGATTAAAGTCAGATTCAGTTCATTCAACAGCCTAAAAAAGGACATATTGTCATTAGTTTTATTGTTGACACTCCTGAAACACAGAATTTGTTCTTAGACGCTGAACACATGAAGCTATTTTGGGAGAAGTGTTTGAAACATCTCATGTCCTCCTGGGCTCAAACCTTTTGTTAGAGTGTGCAGAAGCCTCATGTATAATCTGATGCTTTTATCCACCTGCTAACGCTACATCTGAAGAACGACATTAAACCACAGGACCACTAGGGTTGGCTTCACTTCATATGAGTCCTGTGAGATAGAAGGAAGCTTCTTAGAAATTCTAAAGTTTCTAATTAAAAATCTGCATCAAGAAAATGTATAAAGCATCGACATCTGACCAGTCTGGAAAAATGAATGAAAATAAAAAAAATGAAAATGTTCAAGTATCTGAAAAACACATGAACAAGAACATATGGTAAATAAATTCAACTAATTCTGTCTGCAATATCATATTATATCCATCAGTCATTAGAAAACAGTTCTTGCTGGCGGCCATTTTGAAAAAAATGGCTGCCATGGATGTTGTGCTCTCTGCCTGGACGTTCGGGAGTAGAATGGCTGCATTGTGCGAGTTCTTGAAAAGAACTGGCTGCATGTCTTCACTCGTTCGTCGTTTATTCAACGGCGGCCATCACAACAATCATCTCAACAACGCACATGCATACAACAACTTCCTCTTAGACAACATCGATCGATCAGACATGAAACATCAAACAAAGCAGTGCATCGCTTGTTTTAAATAAAACATTTGTAAATCCATTAGGTCTTTAAACAAAATATGTAATGATTTTAATAACAACCATTTTAAATGTAACATTAAATTTATATAAACCTGTATTTTCCCTCATTAACCAAATATAAGTGTAATTATACTGTACATGTGTACTTCAGTACCAATATATATAAATTTATAATAATACCTGACAACAAATAGACTTCTTAATGACCCATGAAGCACGTTTCAAAGAAATATTACACTTTTTAAATTATAAAAAAATAAGGAATTTTAACCTGTCACATGGACGCCATGTTGAAAATCCATGATGCCTCCATATCCAGATGTTTTGAGATCTTTTGCCTTTGGTTTTAAATGAACCAAATATCATGTTTTTTATCACAAACTGAACCATTCCTTTAGATTTTGGAGCAAAGCTGTTGGACTATCATATAAGTTTAATGTGCTTTTTACATGTTTATTAATTGCAGAGTGTGGCATATTGTTTATTGAGTCGTAGTCAGTTGAGAACCATGAAGGATATTCATTGGGTTTTGATGTAGTTGTTTAATTTGAACATTTACTAAACATGTATTTTTCAAATGCCAAGGTCATGAGTTAAAACAAAATGTGTTTGACATGAAATATAAATACATTTAAAATATATAAATAAGTAAAGATGACAGGGTTCAAAGCATTTGGTTAAATTAATAGATTAAAGTATTGAATATTGTTTAAAAATACCTTGGTTTCAAATTGTCTAAGTTCAGAGTTTACTATTTAAAATCTGCTTTGGATGTATACATCTGTGAATACGATAAAAAGGCCAAAAGGAACTGAAGGACTGGTTCTGTGAGTGAACGTCCAGTAGAAACGTCCCATAAAGAAAAAAACCCCCCGAAATGTCCCATAAAGAAAAAAAAAAGAAAAAAGAAATGTCCCACAAAGAAAAAACACAGAAATGTCCCACAATGAAAAAAAAAAAGAAGAAACGTCCCATAAAGAAAAAAAAAAAAGTCCCATAAAGGAAAAAAAAGAATTGTCCCACAAAGAAAAAAAAGAAGAAGAAACATTCCATAAAGGAAAAAAAAGAAGAAGCATCCCATTAAGGAAAAAAAGGATTGTCCCATAAAGAAAAAAAAAAGAAACGTCCCATAAAGAAAAGTGGGACCATTGCCCCCCCCCCATCCTCAGTGGTTTCTTCTTCTTCTGAAATGCTCGGCTGTGCTCAGCTGTCGTGTGTTTCTGGCTCGGTGTCGGACCATCTGCCGCTGCAGTCGGTGTTTGTCCCATTGCATCATGGGACAGAGTTCAGTTAATGACCCGTCAGGTACCAGGTACGCAGACGTTTTCAAACTGAACTGAGACTGTTTCTGCATCTGTTTCATCCTGTTCTGTCATCTGGAAGAGTCCTGTTCATCTGATGGCCTTCATAGGTTTTCTTTTCTTTTCTTTTTTCATCTCCTGCCTCTTCTATATTCTGACATTAGTCCTTATTGTTTTGGATTCCAGAACCCTGTTAGAACACAAACACCTGGATTCAACGGGTCCACAGACTGATGGACACAGACTGTGGTTCGTTTGTATTAGTTCGTTCATTAGTTCATTATCATCTGTGTGTACTTTCATCCATTTTTCTGTATAAATCAGTGTTGAAGTCCTGATGTCAAACACAGCTGTAGAATCAGACTCATTTGCCTCCTTCTGCGTTCTTCCTCATGTTTCGTTCTGGGAAAGTGTTCAGCTGATGACCCTCCCAGTTCCCAGTTACTGGTGGGATAATCTGGTTCCCAGTGTTCCCATTAGAATGAGACTGATCTCATGAAATAGTGTTGTATGTTACACCAGTTCTCATGCCATTTGGCGTCTTATACCTACACATATTTAACCTTTCAGGTGTTATTCAATGCCATCTGATTGTGTGTCAATTTACGCCAAGATCTTTGGTTCACATAACCCTTAACCTTAACCCTAACCTTTAACCCCTAAACCTCTAACCCCTAACCTCTAACCCTAAACCTAACCCTTAACCCTAACCTTTAACCCTAACCCTCTAGCCCTTAACCTCTAATCCTTAACCCTAACTCTAACCCCTAATCCCTTAACCCTAACCCCTTAACTCTTAACCCTCTGGTATTTGACATGCTCCTTTAGGTTGGACAAGGTTCTAATTACAGTGTGAACATACATGTGTAAACCTTATAATGCATACAGATAAAAGTGTGGTGTATATTTACTGGAGTCATGATAAGATGCTGGCTTTGACCTCCCTCTGCCTGTTTAGGTCTTTGGTCCGTCCATCTGTCTGTCCACTGAGGACCATCTGACAGACAGATCTGAGCAGAGCACACAGAGCTGAACACCACTGTTGTCTTCACTGGCATCCATTAGAAATACGAGCATCTGCTGCACATTCAGCTCCAGGAACCTTTGGACCGTCAATATTTAAAGTGGAAGAGCAGAGGCTGATACTGGAGGACAGGCTGATGGAAACACCTCAGTGGGTATATTTACATCCTGCTGTTGGTGTTCAACGCAGACTGATGGAGATGAGGCGATGCGTAGGTGGCTCCAGGACAAACCTGCTCACAAACAACGGAACGGGCCGCGAACGTGATGTCGTCATCCTCCCAGAGCGGCGTTTATGGCTCCTCCACATCAACGCACAGACAGATGGATCGATGCAGAAGGGGGGGGGGGGGGTCACAGCGAACCAGGAGAACGGAGGAGAAGGAGGTAATGATCCCAGCCTGTTATTGAACAAACCCGTCAAATCTAGGTCAAACTCAGGCGCATCAAGACTCTGGTTTTTCAAAGGTTCGTCTCTGTTCTTTTTGTCTGTGATGAAACTGTTTTTTATCAAATGTTTTCGTGCCTGCAGTAAATGAAACTCCACTGTTCAAAAAAAAAAAAAAAAAAAAAAAAAACAACCATGGAAAAATCCAACCACAGTATTTGAAACAGAACCATGATTAGGAGAACTGATGCCTTTCTGCGCATTGTTGATTCATCAGGTTTTTGCTGCATAAGTCTGTTATGTTTTAGTCTCAGTACATCATTTTATCGACTGAGACCTGGAGTTAGACTGAAGCAGAACCAGAATGTAGCAAGTGCTATATAATTAAGATTGGATGATTAGCATTAGCAGGTGTCTTTGCTCTAGGTTAATTTGCGAAGAGAATTCAGAAGATTTCCAGGATCGGCTAGTGCGAGGGAATAGAGGGTATGCACGTGACATCACCGCTAGCAGAAGTCACCGCGGTTATGTCCACTGAGTGGCAGAAAGAGGGAGATGAGTAGCAGCTTTGGTCTGAATACTGCGAAAACTTTAGAACAATCTAAACTAGAAGCACTCGGAGAGCGCAGACCTCCGCCAAAGCTGATCAGTGGGCCCCCCCGTGGGCCCCCCCACCCCCGATCACCCCCAAAAGTTAATCATTTCTTCCTTATCCCATTTCCAACAAACCCTGAAAATTTCATCAAAATCTGTCCATAACTTTTTGAGTTATGTTGCACACTAACGGACAGACAAACAAACAGACAGACAAACAAACCCTGGCAAAAACATAACCTCCTTGGCGGAGGTAAAAATGGGGAAGAGCTGTTGTGCCATTGATTGCACAAATAGGGTTAAAAAGCACTCGGAGCTATCGGTTTAGCGGCGACCTAAAGCCAAAGACAGAAGAAGCAGATGGATCGCTGCAATTCGTAGAAATAACTGGAATCCAGACAACGAAACCTGGATTTGTGGTTGCCATTTCGTGTCAGGTAACGTTAATTTATGCTGTGTTCGTGCGTAAAGTCACACCTTAAAAATTACATATAATTTTCGCTAACGTTACTTCTTAGTAAAGCTCTTAATGTTAGCATCTGTCATTTAGTTCTAGATTTCATAACTGAAACGTTTTTGTCTTCAGTTGTGTGATTCTGAACCTTGTGCTCTACATAATTTGTGAACTAGCTTAAACTGAGGCTAACCTAGTTTTCCAAATAAGGGGGTACTCTAGCACAAAGCTGTTGTAGCTGTGTTGTTTGAAGTATTTGATATGAACTCTACTTAAATCTCCACAGTACCAGTAGATCATCCACTCACTTGGGTCAGTACTAAGGGTTCAACTCCAGTAAATCAGTAGTGAACTGTGAGCACTACTGCTGGGCCTTTACCTTGGAAATCACCGCCAAGAAAATACGTCTGCACTGACAGAAAACCTCCAAAACAATAGTATGTTGAATTGAAAGCACTCACCAGCTGTAATCCTCTAATTAACGATGACGAGGATGTCAACAACTCTTTATCTTTTGTATGCTTTCAGCCTTTGCATTGGGGATTTTCCTGGCGTTGAACTCAGGTTCACATAAATGTCAGGATATGTGATTTCCGTCCACATATCAATGTTCGTAGACCACTTGTTGTTTGGTAGCTTGTATGGATCCATGTCGAGTCCAGTTGTCTTTAATTTCATGTTATATTCCACATTTTTCCCGGTCTCACTGTAGTTACTGCTATGCTCCGCCGTGTTGAGCCGGTTTGTTTTTGCCACTCAGTCTGACTTAGAGGGGCGTGGCCCAGGGGGGGAAGTGACATATGTGCATTCCCTCTATAATTAAACTGATGCACAGAATGCAATGAAACCAGGAGACATGAGTTGCAAGTAAAAGTGGTACCATGTATTGACAAAATAAATATTTACAATATGTACAAAACAAATTGCTTGAAGGAACTGAGGCGCTCAGAGTAGGGCTGCGATTAAAAAACCTTTATTTCAGCATGGCCAAACAAGTTAAAAACTACAGCCGACGTGTTGTGGCCTATGGGCCTTCATCAGGGCTGATATAAGAAGGCCGCCCATATGGATCCTCCTATATATAGAGAGCGGTCACATGATTGGGGAGACCTTACAGACAAAGATTGCAGAATTAAAAATTTAAACAGACAAAAAAAAACCCAGAGCAATACATCGTATATAAGCAAACAACAATAAGACATTTCAAGCACTATAAATCTTCACATTAAATAAATCGTCGGAAATAAACAGATAGACAATAAGGGTTTTTTAGTCAGGAAGCCGAGGGAGGGCACAAATAAGCCTAGTGGGCTGCATCCCACCTAAGTCAGAGGAAAGGGGAGAGGTCGAATTCACCATTCAGGCCTGGGTATTGTGTAGCTTTCAGAGTATATATCCAAAAGGATTCTCTCTGCAGGAGCCTTTTTAACCTGTCTCCTCCCCTTACTGAGCTGGCTATATGTTCTATGCCCGAGCTCTTCAGGGTATTACAACTAGTGTGGTTGGTCTCCTTGTAATGTAAAGCCATAGGATATTGGGGGTTACCTGTCCTGAAAGCATCTTTATGCTCAGCTAATCGTACCTTCAGTTTGCGTTTTGTTCTCCCAGTGTAACACACGGGCATTCCAGTCTGTACACAACAAACGTAGTGTTGCAATTTATGAATGATTTAATATCATATCTGCAACCTGAAGTGAAGTCTATGACAGTGACGTGCAGTGGGGTTCATGGCTGGGGAGGTACTGACTCTTTCAGAGCCAGATCTACAAATATATGGTGGCCTGAGAAACTGGAATAGAGAGAGTGAGCAAAAGGAATGGCCTGGCCTGGCAGGAACTCAACAGGAAACCTTCAAAAAGAGCCATTTCAAACTAAAAATAAATTTTTTTTTATGGTCTTACCTTTATTTGTACATGAATTCCATCCATTCTCAGCTCAGAAATGTAATCCTCCATTTTTGATGAGGTGAATTAAAGTGTATAAAAAAGAACGAAGAAGATTATAAGCGCATGAATCTGTGGACTCACTGGCGCCATCTATCATGAGGCAGGGGTACTGTTTGCCTCCCCTAGGGACTTTTTCACTGCGGTTTTACGATTAATCTGCGAGCCTAAACACATTATGGAAATACATTCCATACGTTATGCCGATTATGGAAGGATAGAACATATAATCAGAGTGTTTGAAAGCATTTTAACTGCGATATACAGAGGGACAGCGACACAATATTTTCATGGGGTACCAGCAGAGTTCATGAGGGGAGGAGACAGTTCTCCTGGAGGCACAGCACAGCGCTGCCTCACAGCGCATCTCCTCCCTGTATTTGAACGGAGCATGCAGAAATTCTGCTATTCTAATTGACAAAAAAAATAATAATAATAACAATATTGGATTCGAACGGAAAATGAGTTTATAGGACATACCAGGTGGCAACTATCAACATTTATTATATTTTATAGTTAACTTTTTTTTTCTTTTCAAGATTGACAAGGGAGCCTCCTCTGACTGCACGTCACTGGTTTGTGAAATGATTGGCATTGATCATATTATCACAATGATTACAATTGCCACATTTGTGATTTCCTGTTGCTGTACTAAGCCATGTTTTTGGGGGAGCTGTAGTGACATGACTCTTCACCAATTTGTCATTAAGGGTGGGGGCTCGTCTGAAGCTGACAGTGGGAGCATCTGGGAGAACCTCTCTAAGGAAGCTGTCACTTCTCTAAATTTCCCAGTTTCTTTTTATGATTTGTTTAATTGCATTAGCCTGATTCCCATACTGTGTCACAAAATAAACTTGATTAGAATCTTGTGTTTTTTGCTTAGTAACCAAAAGTTGTTCTCTTGTAAGCTTTTTTGCTTTATTATATGCTTTACCAATAGTCTTATGTTTGTAACCTCTTCTCTTAAACCTGGTACTCATATCTTGAGCATGTCTCTCAAAATCTGCTTCAGAGTCACAGATTCTTTTGAGCCTTTGAAAGTGGCCAAAGGGCATATTTTCAATCATCCAAGGTAGGTGGAAACTGTCTGCCCTAAGTATGATGTTACGGTCAGTAGGCTTTCTGAATATGGATGTGTGTAAATTACCATGCTCATCTTTTGAGAACTTGAGGTCAAGAAAGTGGATTTCAGAGTGGGAACAGTCAAGACTGAGTTTCAAATTCTCATTAGTGCTATTCAGATATGAGTGAAATTGTAAAAGTTCTGTCTCAGACCCAGACCAGAGTAGAAGAATGTCATCAATGTATCTGCCCCACCAAATAATTTTATCTCTGTAAACATTAAGGCTTGAGTACACAAACTTTTCTTCCCAGAATCCCATGAATAGGTTGGCGTAGTTGGGTGTGAAACATGCTCCCATTGCTGTACCCTTTTTCTGTTTATAGAACTGGTTCTGAAACAAAAACACATTATTTAAAGTCCATTCTGTAAGTAGCGAGATGAAGGCAGCAGGGGGCAGCAACTCAGGTTGTCTCTTTTCCAGGAAAAATGATAGAGCTTCTAGGCTCTCATTGTGAGCAATGTTAATATTAGGGATGTAAACAAATAATTAACTAACGATTAATTGTCGATAAGAATTTGCTCGATTAAATTATTCATTGTCGGTTAATTGCTCTTGTCTACCTGTCCACACCTGTCCGAAGGCTGCCGGTTTGTTCGCGCTGTGACACCACGGCTGGGATAGCTGGTCACTGAACCGGATCATGTTGTTGATAAGTTAGAATGTCTTTATGGACATGGTGGAGTTAAACACAGACCGTCTGTTTAGGGGAGTGGCACACCCCCGAATAAATATGAGGGCTGTTCAATAAGTTCATGGCCTCACCCAGAAATACTGGTTGTTATAATACAGGATGTTACATTCTTTCGTGATGGGATAGTGATGCTTGAACATCGATGGACCAAGTGCATTGCTGTAAATGGAGATTATGTTGAAAAATAAAATATAAATTATCAGTCTGTGTTGTTCTGTTCTGGGTGAGGCCATGAACTTATTGAACAGCCCTCGTACAAACACAAATGCGAGGTCGGTATCGGAGCGTTTTCCCTGGGGGTTGGTCTAGTCCATGCTCAGTGAGACACAAGTTGAAAACATCCTCCAGGATCCTGATTCGGGCCACAGGTATGTAATGCATTTGCAAAGCTTCAGGAGGTGGGAAAAGATAAATGAGCGAAAAGTTTTACTTTCACTTCTGCGGGGTCATGGACTGCACTGTACCCACATAGTGACGGAAAGTGACGCACGCACGTGCACGGTTACCAACCAACACGCACACATCCCCTGGCCATACTGCGTGCATGCGAGTACCACCCCACCCCCGCCGAAACGCACGCGTGTGCACCCCCCATTACACACCGCCACACCAACAGATGAATTCCACAGGAAACACTGACTGTATCCAGTGGTTCAATAAACCAATCATTAAGGAATATGACATGCTTTTTTCATGAAGTGTATAATCAGGATTTAGCTTTTATTCTTATAGACCGTATTGAAAAAGAAATTCAGGTTCTCAGGAAAATCGGCGCTTATCAATTAATCATTAATCGATCGATAAGGACAACCAACTAATGATTAATGAATTAATCGATAATTTGCATCCCTAATTAGTATATAATGCTTCCACATCCATAGTAACCAGCAGTGATGATCCAATGTTTTTTAGGTTTCTGATCTCATTTAGAACATGTGTGCTGTCTTGAATAAAAGAGGGCAATTCACTTACAAATGGCTTAATGTGGAAATCAACAAATTTAGATGCCGGCTCTGTAACTGAGTCGTAGCCACTTCTTCCTGGTGGGTTTAGTAAGTTCTTATGTACCTTTGGAAGCAGATAAAATGAGGGGATTCTTGGATTTTCACTCAGAAGGAAATCATGTTCACTTTGTGAAATCCAGTCGTCATTCCTGGCTTCCAGTAACATCTTTGTAAATTCAGCCTTCATTTGTTCAGTAGGATTAGACAATAGGGGCTCATAGTACTCACGGTTATCCAGCTGTTGTCGGGCCTCCAGGATGTATTGGTCCCTGCCCCACACCACTACTGCACCACCTTTATCAGCTCTTCAACTTGTTTTTAACAGTTAAAGAGTAGTTTTTAACTTGTTTGGCCATGCTGAAATAAAGGCTTTTTAATCTCAGCCCTACTCCGAGTGCCTCAGTTCCTACAACCAACTAGTATTTGGATCCCAACACTGATGAGCACCAGAAGCAAGGAAAGAAGACCAACGATACCTACGCAGCACTCCAGGCTTGTGTTTTTTTGATATACAAAACAAAGGTTTGATCAACCAGTTATATTATTATGTTCTTTTGTTTGGAAAAAACAACTGTTTATAATTCTTAATTTGGGTGCACCTTAAAGAGTTTCAATGTGATGGATCTTTTTTCTGTTCTTCCATATGAAATAACTTTCATAGGTTTACAATCAGTTCCAACTCAATAAAGAAAAAAAACAAAGTCAGAAGTCCAAATATCCAGAAAAAAAATAGTCAGTTGTAGTCAAGAGTCCAAAATTAAATAAGGGAATTGGGCTGGGCTGTATGTGTGTGTGTGTGTGTGTGTGTGTGTGTGTTGCAGGAGTGAGCAGAGGCTCTGGCCTACTATGACAGTAGATCAGATCAGTTCAGTTCAGCAGATCCTAGTTCTTCTTTTTGTTCCTCGCTCACCATCGGGGTTTCCAATCACCAGAAAACACCTGGCCTGAATTACACAAGGCCGACTTTAATTACATTCACTCTTTGATAAGGTTCGTCAAACCAAACACATTCAAATAAATCACAAATAAATCACAAATCTACAGCTGTATCAACTTTTGACATCAAATTCATTCTCCAAAGTAATCAAAAGTGCATAATTTCACTTTAAATATACAAACTTAATTAATATTTCCAATTCCAATGCATGTCACTTTTGTCCATAATGAACATTAAACAAGTTTTATTGATTATGGATAGTACTTCTGGTTTAGCGGATAGCACTTCCGGTTTAGCATGCTAATGCTAGCAGCTACGACGCTAGCGCAAATGCCAAGTACTAACGCTAAGTGCTAACTAGCGTCCGCTAACTAGCAACCATGGTGCAGTTAAATACACCAAGTCCATGCGTTTTACAGACATACAGACACATTAGTCATCATACAGCAGCAGCAATCAGAGCAGTGCACTGAAATACAAAGGACAATAGCAACAGGCTAATGGCAACAGCAATACAACTCACCAATTCAGGAGTTCGGTTCACTTCTCCTTTCTTTTCCCTCTCTCTTGTCCTCAATAGACCTCTATAACTGTGGCGGAAAACACATCTATACATTAAACTGTCCAGGAATATAAATGTGGTGCAGATAAGTGGTTAAACAGGTGAGTATTTACCAGCTCTCTGACTCCATGTTTGCCGTCCACACCACAGCTCACTCTACAGTCTTCTCTCTCTCTCTTACTTCCTCTACCTGTTGGCTCTACTAATCTCGCGATACTGTGACTGTTTCCAGCCACACAGGTAGTGCAGGCACGCACAAAGAATAAAATAGATTAATAAACACAATCACAATGACAATACTTCTAGTTGCATTTTGGAAATTTTATAATAAATAATTTCAAAATTGGTGAGGAGACCTGGGTTACAAGAACCAGAACCAGAACACTTTATTAATCCCAGGGGGAGATTATTGTTACAGTTGCTCCATTCAATTATAATAAAAAGAAGCAGGAAAGAAATTATCAATACAACAGAAAAAAATAAATTAAAAAATTAAAAATAAATCAATAAATTTGTAATACTGTTAGTACAAACCCAGAATCCAAATGCAGAACTCCAACAACAAAAGTTAGTTCCAAAAGGTTTATTGTTCACACACAGGTGAAAAAATATAATGAGTGACAGAATCTTGAGGATAATGGTGGGGATCTTTCTCCTCAGATTAGTCCTCCGGATCGAGGGCAGCAGCCCGTCTCCCCGAGCGGTGTTAGGATTCTTTTCCCCGACTGGGGAAAAGCAGAGGGAGGTCAGGGACGGAAACAGGTCATACACAGGCAGGCTAACAACCGAGCAACAGGACATAAAGACTAGGCAAACTCACGTACCGGTAGTCAGGGCGAGAAGGTCAAAACCAGATCAGATGAGGCAGACAAAACCGACAGGGAACAGGCAGAAGACGAGAAACCGAGGGATCCAAAAACAGGTCAAAAAACAGGCAAGCAAACGAACAAACGAGGTCAAGAACGCTGGTCTGAACTACTGGAGTTACAAACTGGCGATTGACCAAAGGAAAAGACAGAGTTTAAATACACAAAAGGGAGGGAAGACAACTAGACACAGGTGGAGCAAATCAGGGCGGAGACAGGTAATCAGGACAGAGGTCAGGATGAGCGGGGAACAGGAAGTAAAGACGACAGACAAGACACATGAGGGAAAACTTAACAAAATAAAACAGGAAGTGACACACAAAACATAAAAGACAGACAAAACCAGACTATTGTCTGGCAACAGGTATGACAGTACCCCCCCTCCTAGGGACGGCACCAGACGGACCAGGGACATCAGGATGACTATGATGGAACTGTCGAATCAGGTCAGGGTCCAGAATACGAGACGCAGGCACCCAGGAACGCTCCTCAGGACCATAACCCTCCCAATCCACCAGGTATTGGAATCCTCTTCCCCGGCGGTGAGCTGCCATCAACCGCCGGACCGTGTAAGCTGGACCCCCGTCAATCATCCGTGGAGGAGGTGGGGGTTGGGTGGGCGGGACCAGATGGCTTTCTTTCACCGGTTTAATTTGACTGACGTGAAACGTGGGATGAATCCTCATAGATCTTGGTAACTTCAAACGTACAGAAACAGGATTAATAACTTTTGAGATAGGAAATGGGCCTACGAACCTGGGTGTCAACTTGTGACTCTCAATCCGCAGAGGAAGATGCTTAGCTGACAGCCAAACCCTCTGGTCCGGATGGTAAACGGGAGCAGGGCTTCTCCGGGAGTCAGCCGTGGTCTTGTAACGGCCCGACGCCTTCAGCAGGGCTTGTCTAGCTCGAGTCCAGGTCCTCTTGCATCTATGGATGAGAGCCAAGGCCGAAGGCACGCCCACCTCCTTCTCCAGCGAGGGAAACAATGGCGGCTGGTAACCATACACCACATGAAAGGGAGATAAACCTGAAGATGCACTGGGCAGAGAATTGTGGGCGAACTCCACCCACAACAACTGGCGACTCCAGGAGGCGGGGTTCTGGGAGGCCAGCACACGGAGTCCCACCTCCAGGACCTGATTAAGTCTCTCCATTTGGCCGTTGGTCTGAGGGTGGAAACCTGAAGACAGACTGACAGAAGCACCAACAAGAGAACAAAAAGCCTTCCAAAAACTAGCAGTAAACTGGGGCCCCCTATCGGAGACCACGTCTCTGGGGAACCCATGCAGGCGGAAAACATGGTTTAACAGCGCCCCCGCTGTTTCCTTAGCCGAAGGCAGTTTGGGTAGGGGAATAAAATGCACCATTTTAGAGAATCTATCTACCACCGTGAGTACAACCGTGTTACCATTGGATGAAGGTAACCCGGTCACAAAGTCCAAGGCGATGTCCAACCAGGGCCTCTTGGGAACAGGCAACGGACGCAACTCCCCCATCGGAGCCTTATTAGAGACCTTGCTGACCGCACACACAGGGCAGGCAGCCACATATTCAGCGACGTCCCTTTCCATCGCTGTCCACCAGAAGCGTTGTTTCACCATAAATAGAGTCCTCTTCACTCCAGGATGGCACGCCATCTTAGAAGCATGGCCCCACTGGATCACCTGAGGACGAAGGTGAGGAGGAACAAAAAGGCGGTCTGGCGGGACGCCATCCGGAATGTCACAATCATTGAGAGCCTCCAAAACCAACCTCTCCACACTCCACTGAAAAGCCCCCACCATACAGGAACTGGGCAGAATAGTCTCAGGTTCAGAAAAACATGTGTCAGGGGAAAACACTCTGGAGAGAGCATCAGGCTTACCATTTTTAGAGCCTGGACGGTAGGAAAGAGTGAAATTAAAGCGCGTGAAAAACAAAGCCCACCTGGCCTGACGAGAGTTGAGGCGCTTCGCTGAGCGCAGGTACTCCAGGTTTTTATGGTCCGTCCAGATGAGAAATGGCACGTCCGTCCCCTCCAACCAATGGCGCCACTCCTCCAATGCCACTTTGATGGCCAGCAACTCACGGTTTCCAATATCATAGTTCCGTTCAGCAGACGACAGTCTTTTGGACAGAAAAGCACAAGGGTGTAACCTGTTGTCCGTAGGAGAGCGTTGCGATATCACCGCCCCCACACCCAAGTCGGAGGCGTCGACTTCCACCACAAACTGTAGAGTCGGGTCGGGGACGGACAGGATAGGAGCCGAGGAGAACGCCCCCTTAAGGCGGTTGAAGGCCGTATCCGCTTCAGTATTCCACCTGAACACAGACTTAGAAGAAGTGAGAGCATGCAGGGGGGCAGCCACGCTGCTAAACCCCCGGATAAACTTCCTGTAGAAGTTAGCAAATCCTAGGAATCTTTGAACGTCCTTCCGGGAAGTTGGAGTAGGCCACTTCCTGACAGCACTAACCTTCTCAGGGTCCATCTGAACACTTCCTTCAGCAATGATGAAGCCCAAAAACGACACCGAAGGCTGATGGAATTCGCACTTCTCTGCCTTGACGAACAGTTGGTTTGTGAGGAGTCTTTGGAGCACCTGTCGCACATGCAGAATGTGTGTTTCCTCGTCTGGGGAAAAAATTAAAATGTCGTCCAAATAGACAAACACAAAAACATTCAACATGTCTCTGAGTACGTCATTGACAAGGGCCTGGAAGACAGCAGGGGCGTTGGTCAGACCAAAAGGCATCACAAGGTATTCGTAGTGGCCACTAGGGGTGTTAAACGCTGTCTTCCATTCATCACCTTCCCTTATTCTGACTAAGTGGTAGGCGTTACGAAGGTCTAACTTGGAAAAGATCTTAGCACCATGCAATAGTTCGAAGGCCGAGGACATTAGTGGTAAAGGGTATCTGTTGCGGACTGTAATATCATTGAGCCCCCGGTAATCAATGCAAGGCCTAAGTGACTTGTCCTTCTTATCCACAAAGAAAAAACCCGCTCCTGCAGGCGACGAAGAGGGCCTAATTAACCCAGCAGCCAGGGACTCGTCAATGTACTTTTTCATGGCTACGTTTTCCGGTCCAGATAGAGAATATAACCTCCCTTTAGGAGGAGACGTACCAGGTCGTAAATCAATGCAACAGTCATAAGGACGATGAGGAGGCAGAGCCGTAGCTTTAGACTTGCTGAAAACCTCCTTTAAGTCGTGGTAACACGACGGAACCTTCTCTAGCGCTGGAAAATCCTTATTTTCCTCCAAGGGAACACTAACTGGGGCTACAGAAATCTGTGATGATTTGGGAGGACTAACAGGCAATTCAACAAACTTGCAACGAGTCTCACAATCTTTACTCCACGAAATAACCTCCCCTGTGCCCCAATCAATAAATGGTTCGTGAGTCTGTAACCAAGGGTAACCCAGAATTAATGGCTGAGAGTCAGAACAATAAACATGAAAGCTAATGTTTTCAGAGTGCCCATCCAGGAACTGCACAGCAACCGGTTCAGTGCAATGGGTAATGCGGCAGATCACGTGATCGTCCAGGGCTCGGGCTTCCAGCGGACGCTGAACCGGATTCGTGATGAGGCCCAGTTTACTAACCAGGTTCTGGTCCATAAGGTTAGCGTCGGACCCGGAATCGATCAGGACGGGGTGCTGGAGAGACAGAGAGTTAGAACACAGAAGCACCACAGGAAACGGGCGAGTGACAGTGGATAAACACACAGTTCTGCTCAACAGCGACCCCTCACCTGTCTTGGCATCAGGTCTAAGAGAACAGTTTATGACTCTGTGTCCACTTTGGCCGCAATACAGGCAAAGGCCCTCTGTCATGCGTCGGCGACGTTCTTCAGCCGATATGTGAGTCTGTCCCAACTGCATAGGTTCCTCCCGGTTACCCCCAGTCTCTGTCACCGGAAGGCGTGGCGTCTCACGACCAGGTCCCCTACTGGACGGAGAGTTGACCTCTGGTTCCATAGATTGCCAAACAGACTCCTGGTCAGCGACCCGGATGGCCTCGGTTATGACGTCGTCTAGGGAGTGAAGCTGTTGACGGAGCGCCATCTCACGGCCCACAGAGCGATTAAGGCCGGATAAAAATGCAGTGATCAGGGCCTGGTTATTCCACCCTGATTCTACAGCTAACGAACGAAAGGCGCTCACATACTGCCTGATAGACTTTTCTCCCTGTCTGAGCCTCAAAATCTGGTGACCAGCAAACTGGCTCCGAACCGGGTGATCGTATACCCTCTTGAGTTCGGATACCAGAGCCGAAAAAGACTGAACAGCAGGAGAACCTTGTTCAAACAGAGCGTTAAAGTAACTGAGAGGGGAACCCTCCAACAGGCTAGCCACGTAGGCAATTTTAACAGAATCTTTAGCAAAACAAACAGGTTGCGAATCAAAAATTAACTGAAGTTGTGTAAAAAAGTCTCGACAGGTGTCGGGATTACCAGAGTACTTGGATGGTGCCGGAATGTTCGGCTCAGCCGAGTCTCGAACTGGCGGGGTGGTAGCCCGACTCTCGCCTGACACAGCTGCAGCCGCAGCTTGGGTACTAGTGAGCAGAGCCACCTGAGTAGTAAGCTGGTTCATCTTGTCGAGGAGAGTATGGAGAGCTTGGTCATGTCCCCCTAGCCTGTGCCCCTGGGACTGAATAGCCTCCATGACCTGTGTGAGTTCTGCTGGATTCATATTTTGGCCAGTTTGTACTGTAATACTGTTAGTACAAACCCAGAATCCAAATGCAGAACTCCAACAACAAAAGTTAGTTCCAAAAGGTTTATTGTTCACACACAGGTGAAAAAATATAATGAGTGACAGAATCTTGAGGATAATGGTGGGGATCTTTCTCCTCAGATTAGTCCTCCGGATCGAGGGCAGCAGCCCGTCTCCCCGAGCGGTGTTAGGATTCTTTTCCCCGACTGGGGAAAAGCAGAGGGAGGTCAGGGACGGAAACAGGTCATACACAGGCAGGCTAACAACCGAGCAACAGGACATAAAGACTAGGCAAACTCACGTACCGGTAGTCAGGGCGAGAAGGTCAAAACCAGATCAGATGAGGCAGACAAAACCGACAGGGAACAGGCAGAAGACGAGAAACCGAGGGATCCAAAAACAGGTCAAAAAACAGGCAAGCAAACGAACAAACGAGGTCAAGAACGCTGGTCTGAACTACTGGAGTTACAAACTGGCGATTGACCAAAGGAAAAGACAGGGTTTAAATACACAAAAGGGAGGGAAGACAACTAGACACAGGTGAAGCAAATCAGGGCGGAGACAGGTAATCAGGACAGAGGTCAGGATGAGCGGGGAACAGGAAGTAAAGACGACAGACAAGACACATGAGGGAAAACTTAACAAAATAAAACAGGAAGTGACACACAAAACATAAAAGACAGACAAAACCAGACTATTGTCTGGCAACAGGTATGACAAAATTATATATATGTATATATATATATATATATTTATATATATATATATATATATATATATATATATATGTATATATAAATATATATATATATATTTACATACACACACTCACACACACACACACACACACACACACACACACACACACATACAGTGGTGTACAAAAATATTAGAACACTTGTCAAATCTTCAGAGACTGGTGGGTTTTTTTTCCCAGAGCCTGAATTTTACTTTTTTTCCACTGCAGAAGGTAAAGGCAAAAGTACTGAGAATATTTCACCTACAAATTTATCAGTCCACTCCTTTTTTTTTTTTTTTTTTTTCAAATTTTACTCTAATATTTAGTTTGCCCCCCCCCGGCAACAATCTAAGAAAACTCTATAGAAATCTAACTCATTATTATTCAAAAACATGATAATTTCATATATATATGAGACAGAATGAGACGGTGACCAGTCGTGCACCTGAATCCTCATTGGATCATTTTGTCATCATCTGTGTGTTTGCTCTGTTTTTCTGGCGTTAATCACAGCTCTTCGTTTCGTCACACAAACACATAAATTCTTCATTGTTTCTCGTAGAAGTTAATCTCATCGAGGGGAACGTCGTCTTTGATTCCGACTTACGCACATCCAGCCTCGTCGACGTTTATCATCACCATCATCATCGTCAACACCATGAAAGCTTCCCTTTTGTTGTGCACTCAGACTGTGATGTGACTGTGCTGCTATATTTAGTGAACGGTAGAAAAACACAGAGCTGATGAAGGAAGTAGGGCAGCCCACAGATAACAGATGGTGTCCTGCACAAAGGAGACACTACATCTCACAATAATGTCCTCAACAACACCATGGGACTCCATTCACTTCTACTGAAGGTCCTTCCATAGTGTCCTACAGAAGAGGACGACTGCATCCAATACTGTTGTACAGGAGAAAGGGATCAGAACGGGCTGATTATTGATCTACTTCAACTGTAAACTGATCATTTAGGGTTCAGGCTCAGATTAACTGGGGGTCCATTACCCTCAGAAATGTACAAAATGTAAAGTGTGCAATAGAAAACAGCCCAGAGTCCGTTTGGAAATGGACCGCTTGTTTGGTTCAAGGTTCTTACAGCTTTGGATTATTAATTATAGTTTAGTTTTATTTAGTTTTGACTTTTTTTTCTCTAATTCAGTTCATTTTAATTTGTTTTTAGAGCAGGTTTGCTAGTTTTTATTAGTATTCATTTTTTTCTAAATGCTTAGTTTTAGTTTAGTTTTAGTATTAATTTTAGTTTGTCGTATCTTTTCTCTTCTTCTCCGTCGTATTCAAATAAATCCCAGACAGGACTCTGCTGCTTTCTCCCAACTTTAGTCTCCATGTTTCCAGGTAGAGTGGGGACTAGAAGACGACTGGAAACCACAAGTGACCACAAATGACGGACCGTCAAGTGTCATATGGTGACAGCAGAGAAAATTGCTAGAGCGAAATAAATCGATTTCGCGTTAATCCGATATTGACAAAGACAAAAACGAAGGGAATTTTATCCATAATTTTTATCCGTTTTAGTTAGTTTTGTAAACACACAATACAGTTTCAGTTAGTTATCATTTTTTTCTTTTAATTCTAGTTTTTATTTATTTCAGTTAACGAAAATGTTTTTTCCATTCTAGTTTTGGTCATTTGGTAAGTTTTCGATAATAACCGTGCTCTGAACCTTTGTGCTGTTGCTTTCAGCTCCATCAGTTCCAGCTCCTCTGGATGTCATGTCACTTCTAGTCTGTGCGATGGAGCAGAAAGAGGTGAAAAGGTCAGCGTGGCTCAAACCAAAACCAGCCCCTGATCCCAGTCCAGAGGGTCCACGTGGATCTGGACCAACACGACACTTCAGACTGGGGAATGTGCAGGTTTTGGTCCAGAAACAGTTACGGGTCCCCTGTGGATTCAAACCCATTCACACCCTCAAACACCTCTTGAAGTGTGACGGAGGTGTGAGATGGAGCCCAAGGTGGAAAAGGAGAGGAGGAGGAGGAGGAGGCGCTAAAGTCATCAGGATGGAAATCACCTTCACATTTAAAGGTTTCTGATTCTGAGGGCAAATCCTTTCACATCAGCATCTGTTTCACCGTTCAGCAGAAAACAGCATCGTGTTCATGACGGTCGTTTTTCTACATTTCTTTGAAACAGTGGCGGCTGCTCATCTTTCAGACAGGGGAAGCTCATTGTCGACTTACATCAAAAAAATTTTCAAGTTATTTAAACATAAATTCAGCCCTCCATTCCTTTTTAAGAAAATGGTCAATGGCCTTATCGTATGAGAAGTGAACAACATCGAGTCTGATGATTTGTGATAACGCAGATTCTGAACAAACTCGTCTGTGAAATGAACATGTTATAACACATTTGTAGTCAATGAAATGTCAACACAACCGAACATATTTGACCATTTAATTTGAGTAATTTAGGGAAAGCTGAGCTTCCCTTGCTGTCTGTGAGAAATCACCTCTGCTCTGAAACTATCTGCTCTACCTCCCAGTATTTTAATTGAATGTGCAATAACTTGTTTTTACCGCTCTGTACTCTTATTATTATTATTATTATTATTATTATTATTATTACTACTTTTTTTCTGATCAGTACTTTATTTTACAAATGTGTATTTGTGTTTGTGCAATAACTGTTTTTATATGTTTTAGCTGTGTTTATGTTTTGTTTCTGTTTTTTTATTCATATCTTTTTCTAATTCCGTGACTCAGGGAAACACACGAGAATTCCAATGTACCTATACTGCTATGTATCTGTGCAAATGGAAATAAAGTCTATTCTATTCTCTTCCTCACACCGAACTGAACACTTTACAGCTCCTGCAAAAGCAAACAGTTCCTGGAAAAAAAAAAAAATCAGAACACACAAGGACACGCAGGATGAAGAAAAACCGGCTTTCTTCACACTTCTGCACAGTGTGGGCAACATTTAATTACAAATGTGTTGGACACACAGGTACGTTCATGTTTACAGGATGAACATGGATTCACAACAAATGAAATGAAACAACAAACAACACAAAATATATTACAACTACTGGTAATTACATTTTTTTTTTTCTCTAATTCAGTTAGTTTGAATTTGTTTTTAGAGCAGGTTTGATAGTTTTTATTAGTTTTCATTTTTTTCTAAATGCTTAGTTTTAGTTTAGTTTTAGTTTTGTCATATCTTTTCTCTTCTTCTCCGTCGTATTCAAATAAATCCCAGACAGGACTCTGCTGCTTTCTCCCAACTTTAGTCTCCATGTTTCCAGGTAGAGTGGGGACCAGAAGACGACTGGAAACCACAAGTGACCACAAGTGACGGAGCATCAAGTGTCGTATGGTGTCACAAGATAAAATTGCTAGAGTGAAATAAATCGATTTCGTATCAATCCGACGTTGACAAAGACGAAAACGAAGGGAATTTTATCCATAATTTTTATCCGTTTTAGTTAGTTTTGTAAACACACAATACAGTTTCAGTTAGTTATCTTTTTTTTTTAATTACAGTTTTTATTTATTTCAGTTAACAAAAATGTTTTGTTTTTTTTCAATTCCAGTTTTGGTCATTTCATTAGTTTTTGTTAACGATAGTTACCTTGGTCTGTACAAATAGAATACAGATTCTATACACACTAACTGTACGTAGGACCGCCATGTTTGTTTTCATCAACACCCAACGTCTCTGATTAACCCCGCCCCCAAATTTTCTGTCCAATGCTAGCGCAGTTTGTCACGTGCTTCTGTTTACAAATTTTGGTCCACTAGCAGAAAGTGCAATGAGAATGTGATCTGACCTAAACAAAAAAAAAAAAAAAAAAAAGTCCACATTCGATCATTCCCAGTTGACGGGACCACAGGCCTGTCCGTGTGAAGACAGTCTGAGGTGGGCATGCTCTGTTCAGCCTCATGATCCAAATGTCTTATTGTCATGTGATGGTATCCAAGTGTCAGGAAGACGATAAAAACACCTTCATGTCCTCCAACAGCGAAACACTGACCTTTCAGAGGATATCAGTGTGTGTTGGAGGGAAGACGATGGCTCGGTTTCTTAGCAACAGGAGAATAATGGAGATGGAGAATGTGTGTGTGTGAACGTGGAGGAGGTTTAACCCTTAAAGACCCAAATGTCCACCTTTAACCCTTACAGACCCAAACGTCCATCTTTGACCCTTAAATACCCAAGCATCCACCTTGAACCCGTAAAGATCCAAACGTCCACCTTTGACCCTTACAGACCCAAACATCCACCTTTGACCCTTAAAGACCCAAACGTCCACCTTTAACCCTTACAGACCCAAACGTCCGCCTTTGACCCTTACAGACCCAAATGTCCATCTTTGACCTTTAAATACTTAAGCATCCACCTTGCACCCGTAAAGATCCAAACGTCCACCTTTAACCCTTACAGACCCAAACATCCACCTTTAACCCTTAAATACCCAGGCATCCACCTTTAACCCTTAAAGACCCAGGCATCCACCTTTAACCCTTAAAGACCCAAACGTCCACCTTTAACCCTTAAAGACCCAAACGTCCACCTTTGACCCTTAAATGTGGACATGTTTCACATGTTTAATGTGACTTGTCTTGCTACATGTTTTACAAATTATTATGGTCAAAATCGACAGTTCATTTACAGATTAATTTGGTAATCGGACCCCCCAGTATCAGTCCTCAGCTCATAAATGGGGGCCCTTAAACGTGATGAGAGACACATTTACATATTAATCTATATAATATTTAATTTCCTTTTCCTGAGTCCAATTGTTGTCAGTTTATTCCAGCATTCTAAGATAATTTCATACTGTGCGTTTCCATGACAACTTTTATTCCTGGTTTAAACTGATTAAAGGTTAGATCCTATTTCAGATGCCCATGTAAACACCTCATTCCAGTTGAAAAGGAAAAGTTCGGATTAAATTTAAGCCCGATTAAAGTCACTGGTTAATGTACTTTTGAATCCGGTCTAAATTCTTCCTCGGACATGTAAACCCTTTATTCCGTTTGGACTTTATTCCTTCCATTCTGCACATGCTCGTTGTCTTGTCCTGTCGCCATGGCGCACACATTCTGCGCTGGCGTAAGAATATGCACTGCAGTCTAGTCAACCCAAACCGTTCCAGTGGGCGATTCTGATGGGATCTACCAGCCTGGAAAACCCTGAAGGAAGAGTTCACCACTTGTTTTTTTATTAATTCATTTGTCATGCACTAATGAGTTTGATAAGTGGGCAAATCAGTTTGCACTGCAGTGCACTGATTGCCTTGTTCTTGCAGCCCTTCCATTAGCTTAGCTTAGCCTAGCTTAGCATAATGGCTTCATTCCTATGGTCAGATGTAGTCAGGCTTTTATAGGTGATTTGTAGTATTTTATGAGTGACTTTGTGAAATTCAGTTCTCCCTAATCATTACTTTAGTCCGGTGGGGTCAATATGATCACAAATTGAGGCTCGATCATAGCGATGTGACTTACTGCAGAAATAAAATCTGGGGAAATAAAAACTAATGCAAAGCTAAAACGGTAAAGCAAAGCTAATTTAGCGCATGCATCCCTTCCAACAAAAAGATTTTCCAACTTCTGTCAACACAACAGTCCCAAGATTGTATGAGTGCAGTAAGTCGCGGATCTAAAGAAATAATTAGGGAGAATCGGATTTCACAAAATCACTGACAAAAGACAACAAATCACCTTAAAAAACTGGCTTGGTGTGACCATGGAAATGCAGTGACTATGCTAAGCTAAGCTAACAGAAGGGCTGCCAGAACCGAATAAACATTTCTCATGTAAACCTTTATTCAGGTTTAACGTTTCCATGGAAACAGAAGAGAAAGTACTTTAGTTCTGAATTAATTTCTTCTGGAAAAATAAATTGGATTTAAAAACATCATGTAACCGTACCCAATGTCACATAAATACAGAGTTTACATATGTTTGTATATCAGTCATGGGGGGTTTAGGGTCAGGTGTATTTTTGAAGTAGCTCTGTTTGTTTATGTTTCCATTTTATATATATATATTTTTTTACATAATTTCTGTCACATCATTTTCATCATTCTCATCTTTTAGTTCAGGGCTCTCCGGCTCATTTTCTTTCAGGTTTCCACATTCAGACCCATTTTATCTCCAGTGGGCCGGACCAGTAAAATAATAACAGAATAACCTATAAATAATGACTACTCCAAATTTTTGTCTGTGTTTTAATGTAAAAAACCATTAAACTGTGACACGTAGCACCATAATCTCAAAAAACCATTACAACATTAGTTAAGTGAAATTATAGTCCCAGATTTCTTTATCTTTATACACCGGGTAACTGACTTTGCTGTATTCTGGGCTAAGTCTACGTGCTTACAAAGTACATGACCACCGGTGTCTCTTTATCTGCTCAGATACCCCGACAAAGATTTGGGGCCCCGCCAAGGCAGGACTGCCGAAGCGATGGGGGTTAACTTAAAAGGAAATTGACTTACCAATTAAAGTTGTCGATGGAAAAACACAATAGGAGAATGAGGAAAAAATCCACCAGGAGGCAAGGTTAAAATTTAAAAAAGGTCAGTCCAGAATCTGGTTTATTGAAAACAGCAATGGTTTACAAAAAATCAAAAACTTGTGAGTAGTCAGAGGAGGCAGTTTAACACTAGTATCTCCAAACAAACACACTATCTGTCTAACACATAAGAAGCTTCTTCAGTACATTTTATAGTCTTTAGTGACTTGTAGAAGACTTCCCATTGTTTAGTTATTCCCATATTTGGTTACATATATCCCATATAAACATATGATTGGTTAAAGCACTTGCTGCAGAGCAAAACACGTCAAAAAACAGGTCACTGATGTGCAACATCTAATTCTAGGAAAAGCACATTTGACGAGTTCATCTTGGGTTAGCATCCGCTACAGACATCTGAAAATCTGTCAAAACAGCGTTTTGTACATTTAATAAAGGTCAGACATGGGTTCAGTGTTTGCACAAGGAGTTCTAATTTAGATAACATAACCACAACGTGCGTCAAAATTACAACTTGGTCTATGTCTTGTGCAGTTAAGGTGAGCACCCCGCAACCACAGTCAGATTATGTTCGGCTCACCCTAACCACCAAACCCATCCCGCCTTGCAGAACAAACAATTTTTACAAGATAGTTCGAGTTCAAGTTCAAGTTATCAATTCTTTTATCACTTGTTCAGCAGAAATTAAAGGCATATGGAAAGTACCTAGCACAAACTCAGGTCAGACACCATTTAAGCAAACAACACCTATTAAGCAAACATCTTAAAGCATTTCATTTCTTCTTATATATATATATATTTTTTTTTTCATATCTTTTCACCTTGTTTTTTATATTGAGGTCAGCAGCGTTAAGATATAACTTATAAGGAGTACACATTTGCTAATGCACACTGCATGGCCCAGGGTAATCACACGTTCACCTTTCATCTAACATAAGCTACGTACCACAAAACCAAAAACCATTAAATTATGAAAATACTTATTTTTATAAACTAACCAAACAACAAAGATGTTCTGGAGCCATGACCACAGTGGAACTCAACCTACTGGAGTAGATGTTCCACCAAAATGACCTGGAAATAGAGTTGGAAGGATGAAAAATTCCAGTGTTGCTTTAACAGGTTTACAATATCTGTTCTTTTGTTTAATAATAATTTACCTTTACATCCACTATTTTTAACTGTGAAGCTTACAGTTGGGGTTACAGCTTTACCTTAATGTCCTTTATAGTGTCACCCCACTTTTTACAGTGAAGCTCTGCCGACCACAGCTGACAGTATTTTACTGTATATTTTTTACAGTGTACTCTATAATGCCATCCAGTGTTTGCTTTTGCGCTGGGTTATTCAAAGTGTTTCAAGGAACTAAATGCTGGTGAATGAAATACTGCAACGGATAGCATTGTAAAGTGATTATAAATAATTCACACACTGAAGTTTTTTCTGTTTTTTTTTTTTTTTTCTTTTCTTTTTTTGGCTTGAGAAATGAAAATGCGAATAAAACCCTTGTTCTACACACTGTTGTGGTCTCGAAGTGGAACTTTGGTGTCATTGGATTAGTGTCATGAGGAGTTCAACTTCTGAGAAGGTAAATGCTGCACCCTACTGGACACAAGGATGTACTGCAGATACATACATTCATCATCATTCAGACCTTTACCTGGTCTGGAGGAAACATTTTACAAGCAATGTGTTTTAGGAGTATCAATAATGAGATAATTGAAGAAAATGACAGTTATTGTTTTAAAACAGTTTGGTACCTGCTACTGTTGTCTTTATCGTAACTCTTACTGTTTCAAATAAATAATGAAAGTAAACAAAACTAGAAAAGCACTAGGAGAGCACAGACCTCCACCCAGGCAGATCAGTGCCCCCCCAACCATCACCAAAATTTAATCATTTGTTTCTTGTGCCAGTATCAACATTTCCTGAAAATTTCATCCAAATCCGTCCATAACTTTTGGAGTTATCTTGCTAACAAACAGACAAACAAACAGACAAACCCAGATGAAAACAGAACCTCCTCTGAGGTCATAAATGCTTGTGCCCTAAATCTTTGTGTGTAAACTGTCATATGAGCTTTGTTTGTTCATGGACCCTGGGGTTGAATCCTGTAAATCCTGCTCTGACTGTTCAATATTCAGCTCATTTCACTGACAAATGTCCTGTACCGACGTTCAAACCCCATCAGAGGTGTTTTCTGTGACACACCCTGGATTTATCTGAGCTCCTTAAACCAGACCAACAGATGGATTCGCTGGTGACGAGGTTCTGATTGGATCTGAACAGACAGGGTCACTATCTGGGTTTCCATGACCCTCAGAAATGAGCAAAATGTTAATTATACAGTAGAAAACTGGGAATGGAAACACCGAAATATGGCATCAGTTTTCATTTTAAAATCAGTCCTTTCATTACTTGTTTTTGTTCATTTGAAGTCTATCGGGTCCATTTACAATGGAGACTCGTTGACTGACAGTTTGTTCGTCCCATTGGTAGATTTGTAAGGAAAGTAAAAAGTCAAAATAATCAATCTTTTTCATCAAATTATCAGACTTTTTTTCTCATAATTTTGACTTTTTTCACATAATTTTTCGGATTCGGATTTTGGATGCCTCCTGGATGCCTCCCTGGGGAGGTGTTCTGGGCATGTCCCGCCGGGAGGAGGCCTCGGGGAAGACCTGGGACACGTTGGACTGACTATGTCTCTCGGTTGGCCTGGGAACGCCTCAAGGTCCTCCTGGAAGAGCTGGAGGAGGAGTCTGGGGAGAGGGAAGTCTGGGCATCCTTGCTCAGACTGTTACCCCCACAACCTAGCCCATAGATAAGTGGAAGATAATGGATGGATGGATCTCATAATTTTGACTTTTTTTTCCTCATATGTTAAATTTTACCTCATAATTTGAGTTTTTATTCTTATAATTTTTACTTTTTTTTCATAATTCTGCCTTTTTTCTCATAATTTTGACCTTTATCTCATTATTTTTACTTATCTCATAATTCTGAGTTGTATCTCATAATTTTGACTGTTTTCTCATAATTTTGACTGTTATCCCATAATTTTGACTCTTTTCTCATAATTTTGACTTTTTTCTCATAATTCTGCCCTTTTTCTCATAATTTTGACTTATCTCATAATTTTGACTTTTTTCCCTCATAATTTTGACTTTTAGCTCATACTTTTGACTTTTTTCCCATAGTTTTGACTTTTTTCCTCCTAATTTTGACATATCTCATAATTTTGACTTTTTTCTCATAATTTTGACTTTTTCCCTCATAGTTTTGACTTTTTTCCTCGTAATTTTTTACTTTTATCATATAATTTAGACTTTTATCTCATTATCTATTATCTATCTATATTTTATCTCATATCTAATTATGACTTTTTCCTCATAATTTCGACTTTTTTTTCTAATAATTTTGACTTTTTATCTCATAATTTCGACTTTTTTCCTCAAAAATTTGACTTTTTTTCTCATAATTTTGACTTTTATCTCAGCACCCCCCAAAGACCCAAGGCACACCAACCCCCCCCCCAGCAGAAGAAGAAAAAGCCTCCAGAACGCCACCGGCACCCCCCCACCCATCCCCCAGAGGCCGAACACCGCAAACCAAACATGGCCACCTGCAGCTCCGCCACCCCCTAAGGCAGTGAGCAACACAGAACAACACGGAGCAACAAGGAAAGAGAAAAAAAAAGGAAACAGACTACCCTTGGGCCAGCAGCCCCCCCCGAGCAAAGCGGCCGGTCAAGACCCTGAGCCAATGGACCAACCCTCCTCCCCCAGCATCCAGGAAACAGGGGTGTGTAAAGACCCCCCCACTCTCACCTCCCTGGTTCATCTACCGTCTGTGGTTCCCATGTCTGTGTCTGTGGTGTGTACATGTGTATCTGATTTGTCAACAGGTAAATATGTTGTGGAGGTGCAGCTCATAGTTGTCTTTAGACTGTCTGCTAGTCAAATGACTTCAACCAGACTCAGAGCAGACGCTGCATTCATCACACAACCATCAGCGACAACAGGTAAGGACTTCAACCAAGGTTATTATCATAAACAAAAACTAATGAAATGACAAAAACTACAATTGAAAAAACATTTTCATTAACTGAAATAAATAAAAACTATAATTAAAAGAAAAAAATGATAACTAACTGAAACTGTATTGCGTGTTTACAAAACTAATTAAAACGGATAAAAATGATGGATAAAATTCCCTTCGTTTTCATCTTTGTCAATGTCGGATTGATACGAAATCAATTTATTTCACTCTAGCAATTTTCTTTGCTGTCACCATACGACACTTGACGGTCCGTCACTTGTGGTCACTTGTGGTTTCCAGTCGTCTTCTGGTCCCCACTCTACCTGGAAACATGGAGACTAAAGTTGGGAGAAAGCAGCAGAGTCCTGTCTGGGATTTATTTGAATACGACGGAGAAGAAGAGAAAAGATATGACAAAACTAAAACTAAACTAAAACTAAGCATTTAGAAAAAAATGAAAACTAATAAAAACTATCAAACCTGCTCTAAAAATGAATTAAAATGAATTGAATTAGAGGACAAAAAAGTCAAAACTAAATAAAACTAAACTATAATGAAAAATTAAAAACTAGTAGAACCTTGACTTCAACCACTACATGGAAAGGACTTCAATGTCCGTGATTAGACTATGTTTAGTCATTTAGCATTTTAGATTGGATTCAATAGAATATTGAATATTGTCATTCTGAATCAGATTCAAATAACAACCTTTTGTCTATGAGATGATATCCATGTACAACTAAAGTGCATACACACTTTTTTATTCATCTGTTTATTTATTTATTCCAATTGGTTTCTCAGTTTTGCTACATATGTCGGATCCAGTTGGTCTCAGTCTTTCCTCAGTCGTCAGGGGGAAGGTGAGGTCCATGGTGGATTTACTAGATCCAGGGCTTTCTCAGTCCTGTGCTTAGGGTTAATAAAGGGCTTTGGTTCAAATGAGAAAAACTCTTTGGCCTTGGTCTAAATCCTGGATCTTCATCTAAACCAGTGTTTCTCAACGGGGGCATTTGGAATGAGAAAGCTGGGAGAGGGGGGGCACTGAGACCAAAATGAGGGGTGTTATGCCACGTTTCCACTATGTGAAACCAGCTTGATTCGACTCTGGTACCAGGTCCGCTTCCATTACATGACACTGCCGACTTTACAGTACCTGGTCGTCATAACGATGAAGCACGTTACTTCCATGTCGTCTGCTCAGAGTTGCTGATAAACTCGCTTGTTGCGTGTTGTCTCATCAAACTCATGTTGAATTTTTACGTCAGCCATCAAGGACTGAATCTTGACCAACTGTGGTGTAGTTTTTTTGGCTGTCATCATGTGGATTAACCTACCGACATATTTACTGTCAGCTTCCGCATCTGTTTTTTGTAAAAGGGCGGGTCACAGAGACAACTGTCTGACCAATCAGTGGTCTGCAGTGTTTACACGTCACCTTTTAGTATCTGGTCCTGAGTCCTGGAACCTCGGTGGAGGTGATACCAAAAAACCTAGTACCGGGTACCAGATTCTAGGTCCTTCTTCGTAATGGAAATGCAAAAAAGGCCGAGTCGAGTCGAGTCAAGTCGAGTTGAACAGGTACCACGTAGTGGAAATGTGGCATTAGTTTGTGTACATATCAATATCATGTTACGTCCTTGCCCCACCCCCACCTGCTTCTCCGCAATAATGTACATTGTTGCACTTGTTGCAATTCAGCTATGCCACCCCCTCATCGCAATATTTTTCAGGGGGGCAGGAGGCTCATGTTGACATAAAGGGGGATTTGTTCAAAAAAGGTTGAGAGCCACTGATCTAAACTAAAATCCCCTAAAAATAAAACCATTGCAAAACAATTCTGTTGATGATTTACTGTCACGATCAGTATCATAAAAATACATGTAGACGTTCTGTTCAGTGGCGGATCTAGAACATTTTCCATGGGGTGGCAGGAGGTCTTGTCAGGGTGGCATGGGAACGTCCACAGTGCAGTACATGGAATGTCCATATCTGGTCCAGATCCAGCGGTGCCACATGGAACCACGTCCGGTTCAACAGTGTCTGTGTTTAAACTCAATAACTGATCTGTCTAATACACGTATGAACAGGTCTGAGTCAGTACTGTCACATGACACATGGGACAAACTGAAATCCACGACTCTTACTTATTGTTGCTCATCCTCTGAAACTCCTGTGAAAGTTGATAGTCATGGCATGGGCAGATGTATCTGCAAGTGTCAGTGATGCTTTTAGGAGTAATAGCTCCAAGATTTCAAGATGGAGGGAGAAGGGACTGAAATCTGCAGTGGAGCGTGACATCCACAACATCAACTACAGCAGGGCTCTCAAACTCATGTTCTTTCAGGTTCCTCATTCAGACCCATTTGATTTGCAGTGGGCTGAACCAGTAAAATAATAACAGAATAACCTATAAATAATGACAACTCCAAATTTATGTCATTGTTTTAGTGCAAAAAAACCCCATTAAATTATGAAAATACTTACTTTTATAAACTAACCAAACAAAAACGGTGGCGGCCATGGCTCAGGTGGTAGAGCAAGTTATCCAATAACCGAAGGGTTGGTGGTTTGAATCCCGCTCTATCCTAGTCAGTCCATTGTGTCCTTGGGCAAGACACTTCACCCTCCTTGCCTCCAGTGCCACTCACACTGGTGTATGAATGCGTATGAATGTTTAGTGGTGGTCGGAGGGGCCGTTGGCGCGAATTGGCAGCCACGCTTCTGTCAGTCTGCCCCAGGGCAACTGTGGCCACAAATGTAGTTTACCACCACCAGAGGGAGAATGTGAGCACGAATGAATAATGGATCAATAATGTAAAGCGATTTGGGTGACTAGAAAAGCGCTATATAAAATCCAATCCATTATTATTATTATTATTTTTAAAAAGATGTGAATAACCTGAAAAAGCTGAAATTCCTTAAGAAAAATCAGTGCAATTTTAACAGTATTCTGCCTTCACTTATCATTTCTACATGTGTATTATGGATCTGATCTACACAGACGCTAAACACTGAGGAACAGGCAGAAAATAGTTAAAACTGTGCTGAATTTTCTTTAGACATTTCAGGTTGTTCATATTTGTTCAGGCTATTCACATTTTATTGTTACAGGATAGTTTGTAAATGTAAATATATTCATAATTTAATGTTACTTTTTGCACTAAAATTTGAAGTTGTCATTATTTACAGGCATAATGTTAGGTGTTTGTGGGGTGATTTTTGGGTGGTTTTTAGGTGTTTTTTGGGGTGATTTTTGGGTGATTTTTTTTTTTTTTTTTTTGGGTGATTAGCTGTTTTTTGAGTAATTTTTAGGTGGTTTTGGGGTCATTTTTGGGTGATTTTAGGTGTTTTTTTGGGTGATTTTTGGGTGATTTTTAAGTGTTTCTGGGGTCATTTATCCACACACTTAACACAGCAGATGTTTTTTGATGGATTTTAATTTTCCTTTATTCATCTTTTTACGTAAATGTACAGCTGTAACAGACCAGAACAAAAAAACAGCACTTAGATAGTGATGGGAGGTACGATTCTTTTTACTAACTCGATTCTTTCTTCTTTCTTTCATCTGTTGTAAATCGATTCAGAGTCAGAAAAAAAAGAGATGGAATGGGAAGTGGCGATCAATTCAGCAGCACTGCATTGCCTAGCATACACGTAATCCACTACAACACAGGTATAAGTTATAAGAGGTCTGACCCTTAATGTCTATGTTTTATGGTAATCTACAAATAATGTAATTAGAAAATTACAAAATTTAATAAAGATTTTACAGTATATAAACGTAGTACTACTGTCAATAGTTAACTGTATTTGGTATGAGTTAGACTTTTAATCTATGTTTTCTATCTACTCCCCCTTGAACTGCCACCTTACCGTGGTGGGGGTGTTTGAGTACCCCAATGATCCCAGGAGCTATGTTGTTGGGGGCTTTATGCCCCTGGTAGGGTCTCCCATGGCAAACAGGTCCTGGGTGACGGGCCAGACTAACAGCAGTTCAAAAGCCACTATGGAAAGATTAAAGCAAGGACCGTGATGTTGCCCGGTATGGCGCAGCTGGGGCCCCACCCTGAAGCCCCACCATGGAGCCAGGCCTGGAGTTGGGGCTGGTATGCAAGCGCCTGGTGGCTGGACCTTTGCCCATGGGGCCGGCCAGGCTCAGCCCAAAGGGGCAACATGGGCCCGACCTCCAGTGGATTCACCACCTACCAAGATGTAGGGGCTGGGTGCAATGTAGATTGGGTGGCAGTTGACGGCAGGGGGCTTGACGACCTGATCCCTGGATAAAGAGTCTGGCTCTTGGGACATGGAATATCACTTCACTGGGGGGAAAGGAGCCGGAGCTTGTGAGGGAGGTTGAGAGATATCGTCTTGGTATAGTCGGGCTCACCTCCACACACAGCTCGGGCTCTGGAACCCAACCCTCGAGAGGGCCTAGACTCTCCACTTCTCTGGAGTTGCCCACGGTGAGAGGTGGCGGGCTGGTGTGGGCTTGCTCATAGCCTCTCAGCTCAGCTGCCATGTGTTGGAGTTCACCCCAGTCAATGAGAAGGTCTCCTCCCTGCACCTTCGGGTCAGGGACAGGTGCCTCACTGTAGTTTTGGCCTATGGGCCAAACAACAGTGCAGAGTATCCAGCCTTCTTGGAGTCCCCGGGAGGGGTGCGGGACAGTGCTCCGACTGGGGACTCCATTGTTTTCCTCGGTGACTTCAATGCTCACATGGACAATGACAGTGAGACCTGGAGGGGGTGATGGGGAAGAACGGCCTCCCCAGTCTGATCCTGTGCGATGTTCTGTTATTGGACTTATGTTCTAGTCACAGTTTGTCCATAACAAACACCCTGTTTGAGCACAGGGATGTCCATAAGTGCACATGGCACCAGGACACCCAAGGCCGGAGGTGGTGGTGAGTTGGATCTGCTGGTGGAGGAGGAAGCCGGACAGACTTGGCAGGCCCAAACATGTTGTGAGGGTCTGTTGGGAACGTCTGGAGGAGCCCGATGTCAGCACAGTCTTCAACTACCACCTCCAGGAGAGCTTCTCCCAGATCCCAGGGGAGGCTGGGGACATTGAGTCCGAGTGGACCATGTTCTCCACCTCCATTGTTGAAGCAGCTCCGCTAGCATATGGCACTAACACATGCTAGTGTTTGCATAGCTAGTATTTAACAAATTATTGACAACATTTACATGTCTAAACATATGAATTTACTGAGAAACATTTTATATCTTACAAAACATTGCATATTTTTTAGCACAAATAGTGACTTACAGCCTTATGGGCCAAGACCTCCCCACACATGTCATTGTTCTGCCATGACACTTAACACTGAACTGAACTCAAGGTAAGCTGCTGTACGACACAAGTCTTGCCACAAGGGGGCGCTTGAGGCTCAATATAAAGCCAAATACAAATCAAACATTACGTTACAATCTGAACCATTACAGCTGGGTACAGTTTTCTGTAAATCATGATTATGTTTGTCGTAGTTAAAAAACCGTAGCATCTTCATTAGACAACCTGATACCATGACTCGCATAAACATACTTGCCGCTTTTAATTGACGTGTTATATGTACGCATTGTAAGCTTTCCGCGTGTATGTTCACGCCACGTCAAACACCACGCACTAAGGGTTAGAGTTAGGGGTTAGGGTTATGTGAACTGGAGATCTTGGCGTAAATTGACAGGCAATCAAATGGCGTTGAATAACACACAAAAGGATGAAAATGCATATGTATAGCACACCAAATACCATAAGAACGGCTGTGACATACAACGCCATTTCATGAGATCTGTCTCCTAAATGGTAGGTATTACGAACAATGCTAGCTGTGAGTAATATGGTTCCTCGATGTTGATAATGGGGTCTGCCACATGTTGAATCTACAGCCGACATTTGTGCAGTTGAGTTTTAGGCTTTGGGAACGGGTGGAAGAGAACACCTCCTTCCAAACAGGATGTCAGGATATCTGCTGTCGGAATTAAAGGTTCCATAGGCACAACCCTTCAACATCTTGCTCAATGCTAATTGTTTGTCACAGGTTCTGTTTCCTAGTAATGGTTGCTAACATAGGATTGGACAAGGACTGTTTTAGGGTGGAGTCCAACGATTGGTCAATGGTCAATCAAATGCGTTAAATGTGTAAATCATTTCATTGTCTTTGAGTTCAGATTTCTCTCCATTGTCCTGTGATGTTTGTTCTGATCCAGAGTTGATGCCGTTGGATTGGATTGAATGACATCCAACGCTCTGTGTTGATGCAGTTCAGGACTCTGATGATGACAAACACCATCGTCCTCCTCCTTTTCCTTGTTGGTCTGGACTCTGTTCTGGGATCAGTGGTGAACAGATATTACCACATAATAGAAAGTCACATGACCTGGGTGGACGCTCAAACATACTGCAGGAGGTGGGACTAACATTCACACCATTATTCAAACCCATGTTCAGAGGGTGATACAATACGACACAATACAATAAAATAGAATAGAATAGGATCAAATATGACAAGATATAATAGAATATATGATTCAAACTGAATCCAGATCAGTTATAGTAGCAGATGGATTTCTGCTGTATGTCTTCTGTGGGACTGAGAGGGACCGGGGGGACTGGGAGGGAATGGGAGGGACTGGAAGAACTGGGAGGGACTGGGAGGGAATAGGAGGGACTAGAAGGGATTAGGGGGGACTGGGGGACTGGAGAACCTGCAGATCCCTTAGGCCGGTGTGTGGATGATCAGAGACCTTAGGTAGTCCTACTGTGGACATAGACACTGTTTTCTTTTTAATGGTTCTGATTCTGACTAAATAACTTGTCTTTCTGTCTAAACAGTTCCGGCTTCATTGACCTGGCCACTGTCTACAGCCAAACTGATGCCTTCGATATGGACCTGATGCATTTTTATGCCTGGTTGGGCCCGTATCGGACTGACCCAAATTCCACCTGGCTCTTTTATCCTGAAGATTCAGCTTCTAATTTCCAAACCTGGGCACCTGGAGAACCACAGGAACACGATCTGTGTACTGTGGCACATTACCCCGACAGGCTGTAATGTTTCATCTACATTTAAACACTTTCACTCCAACAACAAAGGGTCACTTTAAAACATGACAGCTGTTACAAGACTCTAAAACATTTACCTTCACTCACCGTCTTCAGACATGTTCCTCTGATACAAATGTTACAGTGTGAAGCTCATATGATGTTGTCCTCTAAATGTGTGGGAGACTTTCGTCAATTTTTCATCTAATCTGTCCATCCTCAGTCATATCCTCAGTATCATGTATCTGTAAGTCTGTCTGTCATTACTCACCTGAATCTCTTCCCTCATGGTGAACAGTTTGTTAGTGCCATTCACCAGAAACAAACCATGTGTTTACAAACAGAGCCGGGAGGGAACTCGGGCATCTTTGGAATTTTGTTGCAACGTGCATTGTTGGAAGCACAGTTTTGCACAACCACCTGGCAGCAGCAGAAGCAGCGTGACCATATGATATATGGATGAAACAAACACGAC
Source organism: Sphaeramia orbicularis (assembly GCF_902148855.1). NCBI lineage: Eukaryota > Metazoa > Chordata > Actinopteri > Kurtiformes > Apogonidae > Sphaeramia > Sphaeramia orbicularis. Next base: position 11,989,585 of record NC_043959.1, on the reverse strand, counting down.
GCAGAAACGGCTGAAACACAGAAGTGGAGTAAGCGGAGCTCTGCCTGGCAGCGGCAGCTGCAACAAACATGGCATGGAAACAGCTGGAGCTCTGCAGCGGCGTGACCTTCCGGTTCCCACAATGCATGTTGTGACAAAATTCTGAAGATGCCCGGGTTACCTACTGATTCTGTTTGTAAACGCATGGTTTGTTTCTGGTGGATGGCACTAAGAAACTGTTCACGGTGAGGGAAGAGATTCAGGTGAGTAATGACAGAAAGACTTACGGATTCATGATACTTAGCCTGACTGGGGTTTGACAGATTTGATGACAAATTGGTGATGAATGTCTCCCGCACCTTTAAGATAATCTCATACTGTTTTGTTGTTCAAACCCATTTACCATGAACTAACTTCCAACAAGCTAACACTGCAGGATGATACTGTTACAAAAGAATAATGTCTTACTGCTGAGTTCAAATCCTATAAATGCACAAATCAATAAATGTTCCCCTCACTGATCCACATCTGAAAAGACAACAGAGTCAAAATCTAGACTTTGGTCTTGGTCGTGGCTTAGTCTCAGTTTATGTGGTCTGGACTACAACACTAAGAAATAAGTCTGGCTACGCCAGACTAATGACAGTAACATGTTCAGCTTAAAAAAAAACAAAAACCTTCACTTAAAAAAAGCCTCCTTATGTTCCATCCCAGATGTTGGTGTGGGGGCAGTATGTTTGATATTCAACAGTAAGACGTGCTAATTATCGCACAAATGTGTCCTTTAAACCTGATCATTAATGCAGGTGTTTGTTTTCACTGGGACATTTCCAACACATGGATCTGTGGGAGCTCCTGCTCTTTGTGACACTGCTGTATGTTTTTTTGACAGCGCTTATGGAACCAGCTGTGACAGTCCTCACTTTGCCTACTGTGAGTACACCACATACAGTGAAAGACATGAAAAGCACTACACCGCACTCGCATTTGTCCCACAGACCATGACGTGGTCTGAAGCTACAGAGCACTGCACACCTCATCGTGAGGACTTGTGGACTGACCATGTGGGATCCACCTCTGTCCGGGTGGCAAACTTTCCGGTGTGGATTGGACTGTACCGAGAAGGTGAGAAGTCCATCTGCTCCCCCTGGGACCTCCTCCTTTGGTTTTTACTGTTGAATGAATCAAAAGTTCAGATGTAATTCTGTTGTAAATGACTGCAGGCCATTTGGATTTCAGTACTACTTTTATTTCTTATGTTGCGTAACTATAGTAACCGTGAAAGCAGGTTATCTGTTAGTTGTGTCATATAGCTGGTGTACAGTCAACAGACTGTTCCATCCTGTTGTTGCTGAATGTTAGGGTGTATTCACACCAGGAAAGTCCGATAGTCCACTTGCTTTGGGCCGGACCAATTTTTTTTTTGTTTGTTTGTTTTGGTGCAGTTCGCTTTCACATTGTACCTATTTGTAAGTGGACCAAAATCTGTAAGCAAAACCACGTGTGCTGAGGTCGTTCAGCCATTGGACAGAAATGAGCGGTGTTGATTAAAGCGCTCAGTCCAAAGTGAAAGGAGAGAATCATGGGAATTTTGCGTGCTGTTTTTGTTATCGTCATAGTGATATGGTTTTTGAAGATGCAGACGTTTGCACAAATGTTTGAGCAGCAAGAGCATTTGATGCAACGTCAGGTTTACAATATTGTAGAATTCATTTCTCAACGAAGAAGACACAGACAGACGTCTACGGAGGACAGCACTCGTGCACATCATGTTGTGACTGTTGTTCTAATTCACAGACGTAACGGGTCTGAAGTGTGAATTCTGCTAGTATATCTACAGACTGTTCTCCAAAAGCATTAGCGCTCCGTACTGCTGACCTATGTGTATCTACCCTATATCACCGTTCAGTTTAGCCAGGGACAGAATTCCTTAACGCAGGTAAAGTTTACTGGGGCTGATGAAGTCATTTATAATTTTTCTTTTCAAGCACAACTGACAAATCTAACTGGAGTTCTAAAAATGAAATGTCCGCATGTTACTGTTTTGCTTAAGTGCTGAATCCAACCCATACCCACACTGAAGCGCAATTACCGGGAACAGAAACCAAAATGATACTGGCTTCTACAGTGACAATATGAACTAATAATGCACCATTTACACGAGAGTAAAAAAAAACAACTGTGTCGGATCGGGTCCGGGCTGCTTTCACACTTCAAATGAACCGCACCAGGGTTCTTATGGAACTGCGCCCAGACCACCTGTTCAGCTGGGTCTGGGTTTGCTTGTTTGGTCCCAAACAGAGTTTGGTGGTTTTTATTCACACCAGCCCAAAAGGTTCGAGCCAAGGGAGCGAGCGAACTCTGGTCCATTTTAAATGAACCAAACAAGGCAGGTGTGAATACACCCTTAGTGTTCCACTGATGCAGAATGTTAACCTTCTGTGTGCAGGGGAAACATGGAGCTGGAGCACCGCGGAAACAGAGTATAGACACTGGGATGATGAGGAGCCCAGTGCCGGCAACTGCGTCACCATCGCCTCACTGACGAAAAAAATGAGCACCAAAAACTGCTCATCCCTGTATCCTTTCACCTGCTTCAGTGACAACCTGATCCTGGTGAAGGAGAACAAGACCTGGGAGGAGGCGCTGGAGCACTGTCGCTCATTCTGGATGTACCCATACAACCACTACTACATCCACTCCGGGTTGGTCAGTGTCCAGCCTGGAGAAGACCACGCCTACATGAGGCTCAGGGTCAGAGAGGCAACAACAGAGAAGGTGAGGAATGGAACCATCTGTGTTACTGTTCTATGTGCAGTAGAACCTGGCAGAACCAGTCCACTGTTGGACCAGTCCTTTACTTATTTAGTATTTTTGTTTTGAAATACGAGTGGAAATCCACAGAACAAGTGAGAGTTATACTAACTGCTGCTAGTCAGCAGTGAGTTGGCACATGCTCAGTGGAGCAGCCTCCGCTCGCTCAGTTCATGGGGTTGTTTAGTTGAGGCAACATTGCAAGAGAAAATCGTGATCGTGATCTCAGCCAAGAAAAAATGCCAGAAATTTAGAGTCAGAGTTTTACCTAAAGTTTTGATGGAAGAAGATCCTCCAAATTTTGGAGTAGTTTTCCCCTCGGCCCAGGGTATTGTCATCAGTTGGTCGTCTGTTTGTCTGTCTGTTCATCTGTCTGTGCAAAAACTTTGGTGTGCACCAGTGGTTCTCAACCTGGGTTGGGTGGGCAGCAGATTGTTAACAATGATAAGGTGAGGGGAGGTCACTTTCGCTTTCTCACAGCTTTATCGATACGTCTTCTACATACAAGTCTGACGCGAATTATGTATTGAGGTCCAGAGTAAGGACGGATTGAGGTCTGTGTGTGTGTGTGTGTGTGTGTGTGTGTGTGTGGCGGGGGGGGGTTGTTGGGTCATTTGTGGGGTGAAGTTGGGTGGTTTTTGGGAGGTTTTTGTGTTGGTTTGTCTGTTGGTTTTTGGGGGCTGGAATGGACTAATTATATTTCACCTTATTTCAATAGGGAAAGTTGATTTGTAAAATGCAAAACAAGCTTGGTCATGGACTTAAAGGTGCGGGAGACTTTTGTGACAAATTTTTCATCAAATCTGTTAAAACCCCAGTCATAGCCTAAGTATCACAAATCTGTTAGTCTTTCTGTGATTACTGTTTACAAACAGTAAAGAGCCAGGAGGGAACTCGGGCATCTTTGGAATTATGTTACGACGTGCATTGTGGGAAACATCGGTTTGTGCCGCTGTCTGGCAGCGGCAGCTGCTATAGACACGACATGGAAATGGTAGGAGCTCCCTTCCCTCTATGAATATTCCTCCAGCCGTTTCCACGTGTCAGCCGTTTCCGCATCGTGTTTGTTTCATTCATATACTATCATATGGTTGCGCTGCTGCTGCCAGGCATCGGCGCGAGCCTTCGCTTCCAACAATGCACGTCACGACAAAATTCCGAAGATGCCGAGTTCCCTCCCGGCTCTTTTTGTAAACGCATGGTTTGTTTATGGTGGATGACACTACAAAATTGTTCACTGTAATGCAAGAGATTCAGGTGAGTAATGACAGAAAGACTAATGGATTCATGGTACTAAGGATATGACTGAGGATGGACAGATTTGACGAAAAATTGGGGACACAAGTCTCCTACACCTTTAATGAAACTACTACGAGGTTCTACTGTATCACTTTGTGTTTTGTAGGTGTGTGTACAGAGTGTGTGTCAGTGTGTCTCTGTGTGGACATCCTTCTGTCCACTCTGTGTGTCTCTGGTGTCATGGGCGTGTCTCTGTGTGCAGGTGTGGGTTGGTCTGCGTTTCCTGGTGGATCAGTGGCGGTGGGTGAACGGAGTGGACATGTTGTTCTCAGACCTTCCTGAATGTCCCGTTGAGCAGCAGAGATGTGGAGCTTTGTCCGCAAACTCCAACAGCAGCACTCTGGAGCCCATGGACTGTCTGGAAACAAACAACTTCCTGTGTTACATTTAGATCTGCAGCTGTTTCAAAGAGTCTGTGCACTGTTTGCATTTCTGAGGCGTAGAACTTCACTGTAGAAAAGTCATGACTTTAACAGGAGACACTGTCACAGTTCAAATACGGAGCCTTTAGACGACAGCAAAACAAACCCTGAACTCACTGAAGTAGAAAAGGACCTGGAGACAGAGCTCATCCTGTTGAGACTGAGCCCAAACCCACCATGAAAACACATCGACCTGACGCTGGGAACAGAACTGGCACAGGTTTAAGGGGGTTTTGGACAGAACACATGGGAGTTTGGGCTGGTTTTGGGTGGAGAATAAGGACAATTATTATTTTTGCATCATAAATATTGAGATAAATTGTCCCCATATTTTCAGAAATGTGAAATTTCAACATTATATTTTTCTTTTTCTCCTTTCTTTTAATCACCGTGGATGAACTGTGTAAAGTAGTGAGATGAATGGTTGATAAATATGCAGCTTTAATATTTCAGTTACTGTAAGGTGGCAGTTTAAATTCTAGATTGTGTGATTATTTCTGTGTCTATGAACAGTCAAAATGTCAACAATATCACTGTCCATACATGAATAAAGTGTCCTGTAAATGAATATGTTCTCCTCATTAATCTGATCAGGGTTCTGTTCAGGTCGAGTGTTCCATTAAATGTCATTTGTTTCTATGAGGTTGAGCTCAGAACACAGTTGACTAAAAGAACTTTACACAGTGTGGATGTTCCAGGATCTATGGTCTGTTTGAGTCACAACCATTCCATGGTGTTGATATTGGTCCATTGGAACTGAGCCCCTGTTCAAGGAAGAGCCGTTTGGCCTCTGATGAGTTTCATTCTAAAATAAAGAGTGTTTGGATCAGAACGTGTTTATGTTACAGGGGTTTCATTCAGAACTTACCCAACAGTTCTGGTCCACAATCTTTTCATTCCCAAGGGTTTGGTCTAACCTGAAAGCCTGAAGTGTTCCAGGATGTTTCACATCTTTACTCCAATGATCATCAGCGCCCTCCGGTGGCCAAAGAGGAAGCCCACGCTGGACAGGTCTTCACAAGGACAGTATGAGCACTTTTAAAATGAAATATAAGAGGAAAATACAAAATTTGGTATGAATATAAATATTGATATAAATAAAGAAATAATATTCAACATTTTTTTTACATATTAAAGGTCCCCCAGCCAGCTTGTCCTTGTGGGCCCCAGAAGGGTTACATTTGGGCTGCATTTAAGGGTCCCATTTGGGTTTGTCCGCAGTTGCCATGGTGGCCCCACATGTGCTTGCCCATATCAGAATCAGAGATCTGAATCTCTTTATTGTCATTGTACCGAGTACAACAAAATTGAGGAATCGATTTGCGGATGCAACTGAATCAATTCAGCAGCACTTTGCTAATATTATTTAAGCCTCTGTCACAAATGTCATTATGAACAGCTACGAACACTGTGCGGATGATTTATGGACCATTTCCTACGACCTTCTCAAGGCGGACTTAAAAGAATGGAGTGTTCATGGACTGTTCCTAAGTTCATAGCCAGGTGAGTGATCATGTGCAAGATTTTCCACAAACACAGTACGAAACCCCCTTTCACAGGGCGCACTAACGAATGCCTTATGAACAATGTAAGAACAAAGCACAGCATTTGTGGATCGGGAGGCTATTCCAGAACCCACTTGTTCCTCCACCGGATGCAAGTGGATCAGAAGAACACATTACGTTGTTATTAGGGGTCCCTTACGGCATTCACACAAACAGACGCACAGACAGAGATGGTGTTCTTAAGGTGGACATAAGGTGCGTCAATCATGAGGCATTCATGGTCTTCTTACAGGGGGTCAAATACAAATTTTCAAGACGGAGTGAATGACTGGACTCAAACGCACAGTTCAGAAGGGAAAGTGTTTTATCCATCCATCCATCCATCCATCCATCCATCCATCTTCTACTGCTTATCCGGGGCCGGTTCACGGAGGCAACACAGTCTAAGCAGGGATCCCTAGACTTCCCTCTACCCAAACAACTCCTCTAGCTCTTCTGGGGGGACCCCGAGGCGTTCCCAGGCCGGTTGAGAGACATAGTCTTTCCAGCGTGTCCTAGCTCTTCCCTGAGGTGTCCTCCCGGTGGGACATGCCCGGAACACCTCCCCAGGGAGGCGTCCATGAGGCTTCTGAAAAAGATGTCTGATCCACCTCAGCTGGTTCCTCTGGATGTGGAGGAGCAGTGGCTCTACTCCGAGCTCCTCCCTGGTGACTGAACTCCTCCCCCTATCTCTAAGGGTGCGCACAGCCACCCTATGGAGGAAACTCATTTAGACCACTTGTATCCGGGATCTTGTCCTTTCAGTCATGATCCAAAACTCATGACCATAGGTGAGGGGAGGAACGTAGACTGACCGGTGTATCGAGAGCTTCACCTTTTGGCTCAGCTCCTTCTTCACCACAACAGACCGATACAGTGACTGCATCACTGCGGACGCTGCACTAATCCATCTGTCAATCTCACGTTCCATCCTTCCCTCACTCGAGAACAAGACCCCAAGATTCTTGAATTCCTCCACTTGGGGAAAGGTCCTACCACCGACCCAGAGAGGGCAGACCACCTTTTTCTGGTCGAGAACCATGGCCTCGGATTTGGAGGTGCTGATCCTCGTCCCACTCGCTTCACACTCAGCTGCAAACCGCCCCAGTGCACGCTGAAGGTCCAGGTTCGATGAGGCCAACAGGACAACGTCATCTGCAAAAAGTAGAGATGAAATCCTGTGGTCCCCGGCTGCGCCAAGAAATTCTGTCCATAAAAATTATGAACAGAACCAGTGACAAAGGGCAGCCCAGCCAGAGTCCATGCTGCACCTGGAAAAGGTCTGACTTGCTGCCGGCAATGCAAATCAGGGTCCTGCTTTTGTCATACAGGGACTGGACTGCCCTTAGCAGAGGGCCCCGGACCCCATACTCCCGAAGCACCCCCCACAAGATACCACGAGGGACGCGGTCGAACGCCTTCTCCAAATCCACAAAACACATCTGGACTGGTTGGGTGAACTCCCATGAACCCTCGAGCACCTGATAGAGGGTGTAGAGCTGGTCCAGTGTTCTGCGACCAGGACGAAAACCGCATTGTTCCTCCTGGATCCGAGGTTTGACTATTGGTTGAATCCTCCTCTCCAGGACCCTGGAATAGACTTTCCCCAGTAGGCTGAGGAGTGTGATCCCCCTGTGGTTAGAGCGCATCCTCCGGTCCCCCTTCTCAAAAAGGGGGACCACAACCCTGATCTCCCAGTCCAGAGGCCCTGACCACCACGCAATGTTACAGAGACATGTCAACCAAGACAGTCCCTGCACATCCAGAGACTTAAGGTACTCAGGGTGAATCTCATCCACCCCCAGTGACCTGCCACCGAAGAACTTGCCAATCACCTCGGTGACTTCAGCTTGGGTGATGGACAAGTCCACCTCTGAGACCTCAGCCTTTACTTGGGATTGAAGAGATCCTCAAAGTATTCCTTCCACCATCTGACAACATCCTCAGTCGAGGTCAGCAGCGCCCCACTGTAAACAGTGTTGGTGGTGCACTGCTTTCCCCTCCTGAGGTGCCGAACAATTTGTCAGAATTGAAGATCAACAAATTTGGCACCAAATGAAAGATCATATCTGACTTCCTATAAGTTCATAATACAAAGTTAGTCAATATCCATCTGAGTTTTCAAGATAGAAGCTGTTGTTGTGAATATGCTTATTAAGTGTTTGAGCCCTGGTCACTTCAGATAACAAGAACTCAAATCTATAAATACACACATGACAAATCAGGTAGGAAATGGACAGAGAACTGAATTTACAATAATTTGGCGTTAGTTTGAAATCACTACGATGAACAGAACGGAAATTATTAATGATAAACAAATTTTACATACATCACCATAGCAACTGGAAGTCACGCAACCTAAAGTTATGAAATGTGTCACATGAGAAGAGACTGGAACACAGATGTTACTGTTAAATGCTGGTTTGATCAGATGAATATTGGTGATACTAGAGCCATTTGAAATGTCAGAAAACTGAGTTTACTGCCCACCCACCGCCTCCGATATTTACCCCGGGGCACTAACGAGGGCGTGGCCTGTATGACGTTATGATGCAAACCATCTACCGTCTGTGGTGTGTAAATGTGTCGCTGATTTGGCAACAGGTAAATGTGCGGTGGAGGTGCAGCTCATAGTTGTCTTTGGAGTGTCTGCTAGTCAAATGACTTCAACCAGACTCAGAGCAGATGCTGCATTCATCACACAACCATCAGCACAAACAGGTAAGGACTGCAACCACTGCATGGAAAGGACTTCAATGTCCACTATTAGACTATATTTAGTCATTTATCATTTTAGATTGGACTCAACAGAATATTGTCATTCTGAATCAGATTCAAATAACAACCTTTTGTCTCAGAGATGATGATCCATGTACAACTAAAGTGCATATGTGGCCGAGTGGCGTATTAAAAGAAACTGATTAAAATTGTTAAAAAAAAACAACAAAAAAAACGCCAACAACGCCACCTAGTAGGGGGACTAGGACCGAACTGAAAACCACAGGTTCAGTACCAAGGAGTGAGCAGTGAATTAAAACCAAGAGAATAAATGTTTACAATCCACTTAATGACAAAAAAGATAAAAATGCAATAAAACAGTGTAAAAAATTAAAGGAGGAGGAGCTACTAAAATAATTCAAATGTTCAAAAAAAAAAAAAAACATAGCAAGCTACACGGAGGTTAAAGCTGGAGATCAGTCTTCTCTTAGACAGAGGATTAGGCTCTCAGTCGCTCGATCCAGAAAGCTTACACTGATAGCCTCCTGCTCATCGCCGCTGCTGGCTCCTGTATGGCAGACTAATGTCGTGTTTCCACTACGTGGTATCAGCTCAACTTGACTCGACTCGGCCTTTTTGCGTTTCCATTACAAAAAAGGACCTGGAATCTGGTACCGGGTACTAGTTTTTTGGTATCACCTCCGCCAAGGTTCCAGGACCGGGGACCAGATACTAAAAGGTGACGTGTAAACACTGCAGACCACTGATTGGTCAGAGTTGTCTCTGTGACTCGCTGTTTTACAAAAAAACAGATGCAGAAGTTGACAGTAAATATGTCGGTAGGTTAATCCACATGATGACAGTCTGTAAAACTACACCATGGTTTGTCAAGGAGATTTCAGATGTGAAAATTCAGCATGAGTTTGACTAGAGAACACGCAACAAGTGAGTTTATCAGCAACTCTGAGCAGACGACACGGAAGTAAGGCACCACATCGCTATGACGATCAGGTACTGTAAAGTATCCTGTCATGGAAACGGTCTCCAGGAATAGGACCTGGTACCCGAGCCGAGTCGAGCTGAGCCAGTTCCACGTAATGGAAACGCGGCATAACTCTATCACTAATTGCCACTCCCACAAACACATCTGGTATTAAAATGCCATAAAAAACGGCGTCCAAACTAACAAAATGCTTTAAAATACTGTGTCCAAACCAAAAAAATGCCGTAAAATGCAGCATATGAATATAAAACACTGGAAAATGTGATGTAAATTCCCACAAAAATTTCCTATTTTTATGCGATCATGTACTGTTTTAAGAGCGGCGTAAAAAGCGCCATCTTATGGCTCTTCAAAACGCCATATTTTACGGTGCTCTGTGTCACTTTTGACGGCGTAAAAAGCGGTGTTTTCTTGTATTATAATCATCTCTACTCCCTGGCTTTCACAGCCACTAAAGTTGAACTCTCATCAGCCAATAGGAAAAGAGAACAGACAGACAGACCACACCCATTCACCACTGATCTCCTCTGCTGCTGATTCCATCCATGTCTGACCTGCACTAAGGATGCTGTTGTCATTCATATGTTCACACAGACTCACCATGTGAAAGGGTGACTGATTCCACTGGGACAGACTCAGACATTTAATGGACCAAAGATTAACGTAGTTTAATGCCCGAAAACTGCGATTAGTCATCACCAAATTTGGTGTGGACATCTGTAGTCACATCCACTTTCACCTCTCCTAAAAACAAAACTAAACCCTACTTTTATGGATGCTATATGCATTAAAAGTTTTCCTCCCCACATGCGCACATTATAGAAAAAAGGCTTCACGTAACGTCATGTCCGAAAACAGCTGTCAATCTACGAGACAGACAGACAGACAGATGGATGTACAGATCTGTTTGTCCTCTGGTAAACAGGCCTCTGGATCTTCCATTCCTCTGTTTCTGTTCTGACACCAATTAGGCCCCGCCCACACCTGCTTCATCTACTGTTGACACCAGTTAAGCCCCACCCACACCTGCTTCATCTACTGTTGACACCAGTTAGGCCCCGCCCATACCTGCTTCATCTATTGTTGACACCAGTTAGGCCCCGCCCTCACCTGCTTCATCTACTGTTGACACCAGTTAAGCCCCACCCACACCTGCTTCATCTACTGTTGACACCAGTTAGGCCCCACCCACACCTGCTCCATCTACCGTCTGACACCAGTTAGGTGTGGGCGGGCCACACCTGCTTCATCTACTGTTGACACCAGTTAGGCCCCTCCCACACCTGCGCCATCTACCGTCTGATGCCAGTTAGGCCCCGCCCACACCTGCTCCATCTACTGTCTGATGCCAGTTAGGCCCCGCCCACACCTGCTCCATCTACTGTTGACACCAGTTAGGCCCCACCCACACCTGCTCCATCTACTGTTGACACCAGTTAGGCCCCACCCACACCTGCTCCATCTACTGTCTGACACCAGTTAGGCCCCGCCCACACCTGCTCCATCTACCGTCTCACACCAGTTAGGCCCCACCCACACCTGCTTCATCTACTGTTGACACCAGTTAGGCCCTGCCCACACCTGCTTCATCTACTGTTGACACCAGTTAGGCCCTGCCCACACCTGCTTCATCTACTGTTGACACCAGTTAGGCTCCACCCACACCTGCTTCATCTACTCTCTGACACCTGTTAGGCCCCACCCACAAACACATCATCACTGTTTACCACCATCTAAATGGTCTCTGGTCAGGCAAATGCAGTAAATGTGCAGATCATTTCATTGTGTTTGAGTTCAGATTTCACTTGTTGTCCTGTGATGTTTGTTCTTTTTATTCATTCATGTATTTATTTATTTATTGTGATGTTTGTTCTGATACAGAGTTGATGCTGTTGGATTGGATTGGATTGAATGACATCCAACGCTCTGTGTTGATGCAGTTCAGGACTCTGATGATGACAAACATCATCATCCTCCTCCTTTTCCTTGTTGGTCTGGACTCTGTTCTGGGATCAGTGGTGAACAGAGAGTACAAGATAATAAAAAATCACATGACCTGGGCAGATGCTCAAACACACTGCAGGAGGTGGGACTTCCATTCACACCATTATTCAAATCCATGTTCAGAGGGTGATACGATACGATACAATCAAATATGACAGAATAGGATCAAATATGACAGGACATATGATCCAGACTGAATCCAGATCAGTTACAGTAGCAGATGGATTTCTGCTGTTTTCACCTTCAGATTCTTATGAACCTCAATAATGATGAATCCAATGCCTTCTAAATGTTATTTCAGTGTCCAGTCAGTGGATGGATCAATCATTCATCCATCTATGGATCAATGGAAAAATGTTTTTTATGACCATGCTTTTACAAAAGGATACTTAAGGAATGAACACATGTTTTTAAATGAAGGAGAATCCACTGACTGGGACAGTTCCCACACATGTATGAAGTCATGTTCCCACCCTGCAGGGACTGGAGGGACTGGAGGAACTGAGAGGGACTGGGACGGACTGGAGGGACTGAGACAGACTGGGAGAGACTGGGGGGACTGGGACAGACTGGGAGAGATTGGAGGGACTGGGAGGAACAAGGAGGGACTGGGACAGACTGGAGGAACTGGAGGGACTGGGAGGAACTGGAGGGACTGAGAAGGAGTGGGAGGGACTGGAAGGAGTGGGAGGGACTGCAGAACCTGTAGATCCCTGAGGCCAGTGTGTGGATGATTAGAGGCCTTACACTTTACACTCTGACATATAGACACTTTGTTTTCTTTTTAATGGTTCTGATTCTGACTAAATAACTTGTCTTTCTGTCTAAACAGTTCCGGCTTCGTTGACCTGGCCACTGTCTTCAGCCAAACTGATGTAGACGATATGGACCTGATGGATTTTTTTGCCTGGATTGGCCTGTATCGGACAACCCCAAATTCCACCTGGCTCTTTCTTTCTGAAGTCTCAGCTTCTGGATTCCAAACCTGGGCCCCTGGAGAACCACAAGAACGCGATCTGTGTACTGTGGCATGTTACCCCAAACAGCTGTAATGTTTCATCTACCTTTAAACCCTTTCACTCCAACAACAAAGGGTCGCTTTAAAACATGACACCTGATACAAGACTCTACAACATTTACAGTTGAGGACATAAGTATTAGCCCCCCTACAAAAATGTCATTGTTTTAAAAGTATTTCCAAGTGCTTTTACACATTTTTAACACAGCTTTTTTAGACATCCTGGTTTTATTTTGGATGCGTACATTATTTTAGTTTGCACAAAGAGATGAAAATATTCCACAAAAAACAAAAAGTACCAGGGTCCAAATTATTAGTCCCCCCCTCAGATCCTAATGGTCAGTTGTGTCAAATCCTTTTTGCTGGATAACAGCAGTCGTTTGTTGTAGTTTTCAACAAGTCTCTGACACTTCTGTTGAGGAGCCCCAGCCCATTCTTCTGTGGTAAATCTCTCCAGCTCCTCCAGATTTGATGGTCCTCTGGCATGGACGTTCTTCTTTAGGTCACCCCACATATTTTCAGTGGGACTGAAGTCAGGGCTTCGTGCAGGCCACTCAGTTACATTCACTTTGGTATTGTCACCAAGAGTGTTAACTTGTTCTTTTGTTGGAAGCTCCAAGAAAAAGTCCAGATTCTTTTAGGTCTCATTTTTATAAATTTATTATTGACTTGATCTGACCACAAACAAAATATAACTCAGCTGAGGATCCGCACCCCAACCAGGGAAATGGACCCAGACATTCCAATGCACATCGCTTGTATAATCCTTGTAAACTGATCTTCAAACTATGGGCTGAGCCCCTTGTACTAGGTGGGTTGGATCACAGAAAATGGACTGGTGTCATCTGACTCTAAAGTCCAGCAGATGTGATACCTCAACTCTATGTAAAACCCCATATTGACAGTCTGTTTACCTCTTATCTCCCATGATTTATGATCCTATGTGGGCATGTGTATTTAAAAGTGTGCCTAAGGTAAAACCTAAGTCATAAATCTGTCAGTTTAGTTTGTTGACCAAGATATGACCTTTCCTATCCTAAGAACTTTGCCACTGACCAGTGAAACAAAGAAATCTAGTGAAACAAAGGAATCCTGACTACTACTGACTAATATGTGATTAAACTTAAGAATTCAACTATCTAAATTAAAATATTTCAAGAGAGATGTATGTTTGGGATCATTGTCGTGCTGGTCGATGAAACAATGACCCAGACCCAGTTTCCTGCCGACTGCTGAAGCTTTTCTTTCAAAATCTCCACAGATCTTTCTTTGTTCATGACTCCTTCCACCTTGACCAGATTTCCAGTTCCAGAGGCACTGAAGCGTCCCCACAACATAATACTCCCACCACCGGGTTCCACTGTGGAGACGGTGTTCTTTGGGTTCTAGGCCTCTGTTCTGCCTTTGTTCTCCAAACAGAAGCAGTGTCTCTATGTCCAAAGAGCTCTAGTTTAGTCTCATCAGACCAAAGGACACTCTTCCAGTATTCATGATCTGTCTCCAGGTTGTCCCGAACACACTTCAGTCCATCCTAAAGCTGTCTCTTCTTCTAAAGTGGACTTTTTCTTTGTCTTCATCCTCTCAGTCCATTCCTGTGCACAGCTTCTAGTGACTGTCTTCTTACAGACTACGGTTCCTGATGTGTCCAAGTCCTTCACCAGTGTCCCTTACAGTTGTTCTGGGGTCTTTAGACACATGTCTCACAGCTTTTCTTTCCAGGGTCTTTAAACCTTTGTCTTCCTACCTCTGCAGGGCTTCTTCTGTACTGTGTGTCTGTCTTTGAATTTCTGGATTCTACTTCTCACTCCAGTTCTTGACACTTGGAAATGCTTGGACAACTTTTTCCGCATTTCCACTACATGGAACCGGCTCGGCTCGGCTCGGCTCGGCTCGACTCGACTCGGGTACCAGGTGCTATTCCTGGAGACCATTTCCATTACAGGATACTACAGACTTTACAGTACCTGGACGTCACAGCGATGCGGCACGTTACTTCCTTGTCGTCTGCTCAGAGTTGCTGATAAACTTGCTTGTTGTGTGTTGTCTTGTCAAGCTCATGCTGAATTTTTATGTCTGAACCTCCTGGACCGACCATAGTGTAGTTTTACGGGCTGTCATCATGTGGATTAACCTACCAACATATTTACTGTCAACTTCCGCATCTGTTTTTCGTAAAACGGTGGGTCACAGAGACGACTCTCACCAATCAGTGGTCTGCAGTGTTTACACGTCACCTTTTAGTATCTGTTCCCCTGTCCTGGAACCTTGGTGGAGGTGATATCAAAAAACTAGTACTGGTTACCAGATTCCAGGTCCCTTTTCATAATGGAAACGCAAAAAGGCCGAGTCGAGTCGAGTCGGTACCACGTAGTGGAAACGTGGCATTTGTAGATCCTTCTCCTGCTTTGTGTGCATCAATAATTATTTTCCTGCAGTCCAAACTAACTGATTTACTTAGTTTTGGGCATAGTCCTTTCTCAGCTGACAGCTCAATGACCCATACTGAGGCTTTTATACCATGTTTGAACTTTCTACACCTTAATGGTGCCCAAAGTGCTTTATAATTCCTCATGTGGACACTCTGAGCCAAGATTCAAACCGTTGAGCTTTCGGTCAAAGGACAGCCCACTCTACCAACTAAGCCACAGTCGCCCATAAATGCTATGTTGAAAATTCCTTGTTCTGTTAAAAACATGGTTGGGAAAATCTTGAAGAACCTTCAAATTTTATAGGGGGGGCTAATAATTTTGTCTTCAAGTGTACCTTCACTCACCACCTTCACACATGTTCCTCTGATACAAATGTCACAGTGTGAAGCTCATGTGATGTTGTCATTAAGATAACCACATGTTGTTTTGTTAGTAATATAAATATAGAAAATCTAATAGATCACTTCTTATGATGCCGAACATCTGGCAGGATACTGGACCGTATGTGGACCATATGTTCAAACCCATTTACCATGAACTAACTTCCAACAAGCTAACACTGCAGGATGATGCTGTTACAAAAGAATAATGTCTTACTGCTGAGTTCAAATCCTATAAATGCACGAATCAATAAATGTTCTCCTCATTGATCCATATCTGAAAAGACAACAGAGTCAAAGTCTACCAAGACTTTGATCTTGGTCGTGGCTTAGTATCAGTTTATGTGGTCTGGACTACAACACTAAGAAATGCGTCTGGCTACGCAAGACTAATGACAGTAACATGTTCTGCTTCCAAAAAAGAAAAAAAAAAAGATTCATAGAAAAAAAAAAAAGCCTCTTTATGTTCCATCCCAGATGTTGGTGTGGGGGCAGTATGTTTGATACTCAACAGTAAGATGTGCTAACTATCGCACAAATGTGTCCTTTAAACCTGATCATTAATGCAGGTGTTTGTTTTCATTGGGACATTTCCAGCACATGGATCTGTGGGACCTTCAGCTCTTTGTGATGTTGCTGTTTGTTTTTTTGACAGTGCTTATGGAACCAGCTGTAACAGTCTTCGCTTTGCCTACTGTGAGTACTACCACCACAACCACTACCACCACAATCACCACAGACTGGTATTTGTGCCACAGACCATGACGTGGTTTGAAGCTAAGGAGTACTGCACAACCTCTTATTGGAACTTGGCCACTATGCACTCCACCTCTGCCGGGAAGGAAAACTTTCTGGTGTGGATCGGACTGTACCGAGAAGGTGAGAGTCACACAAACGAGGGTCAGTTCAGGCAGACAACTGCAGTCCTGCTGCTACAAACACACACCAGAACCTGTTCCACTTGTGTTCTGGAATATTCCCCCTTCTGTTCTTCTGTTCCGTCGTCTGT
Source organism: Sphaeramia orbicularis (assembly GCF_902148855.1). Taxonomy (NCBI): domain Eukaryota; kingdom Metazoa; phylum Chordata; class Actinopteri; order Kurtiformes; family Apogonidae; genus Sphaeramia; species Sphaeramia orbicularis. Next base: position 11,972,966 of record NC_043959.1, on the reverse strand, counting down.
GTAAATGTAAAGGTGGATCATGTGGTTCCACCTCTGGAACTCCTCTGGAGGGTTAGGGTTAGGAACAGAGCCCTGAAAAAGGTGGAACCAGGATTCAGGAATGCTATGGAAAAGGAACACCTCTGGTTCCAACCAAGGGGGGATATTTGGATGACGGACTGATGACGTGTGCGACCCCCTTTCCGGGGGGATTTAAAAATGTGCGTGGGCCGTGTACAGTAAACAAACATATCAATATCATCATGTCATGCTGTAAAGGATGCTCAGAAGCTTGGTTTGAGTTTGAATGAACATCTGCTCTGCTAAAATAAACATGGCTGCGCTCTGTTCATCCTCCATTGTTGTTTTTAGAGCCAACACCACTATGCCCTCCTCCTCCCCCTTACCCCTCCTCCTTTAAGCCCAGTTCTAAGGGGTAGGGGTGTACTCATTCCTCTCTGAAATGGTCCAACCCTTCCAGACCTGCTCTGTTATCAGCAGTCATCGATGTCACTATAAATAGACGTTCTAACTTTGGTACTTTGGTAACTTTGGTGACCCTGATAGACGGCTTTTATTCCTTGTCCGAGGGATATTGTTGTCATTTTGTTGTCTGTCCATCTGTCTGTCCATTCAACGATATAATCGCATTATCTGTAGAATGCATTGACATATCTTCACCACATTTACTCTGTGGATTCATCTTGTCATGGAGCAGAAGAATACTGAACATAGGCGACCTTTGACCTACTGTTTCCAAGTCCAGTGTCCTTGTGCAGTTATAATATCTGAGTACTTCCAAATATAAATTTGAATGTAATAAGTTTTACACAAAGACAGTGTAATCTAAATTATAGGGCTGGAACTTTCAACAAAATCTGACACTATTTCCAAGGTTCCAAAGACTGGGAACCAGATACTAAAAGGTGACGTGTAAACACTGCAGACCACTGATTGGTCAGACAGTTGTCTCTGTGACTCGCAGTTTTACAAAAAACAGATGACAGAAGTTGACAGTAAATGTAGTGGTAGGTTAATCCAAATGATGACAGCCCAAAAAACTACACCATTCAGTCAGGAGATTCAGTCTTTGGTGGCCGACGTAAAAATTCAGTATGAGTTTGATGAGACAACACGCAACGAGCGAGTTACAGTAAACCAACTGTTCCATCCTGTTGTTGCTGAATGTTAGTGTTCTACTGATGCAGGATGTTAACCCTCTGTGTGCAGGGGAAACATGGAGCTGGAGCGCCGGGGAAACAGAGTATGAAGACTGGGATAATGATGAGCCTGGCACCGGCGACTGCATCACCATCGCCTCTGACACAAAAAAAATGAGCACCCAAGACTGCTCATCCCGGTATCCTTTCACCTGCTTCAAGGACAACCTGATCCTGGTGAAGGAGAACAAGACCTGGGAGGAGGCGCTGGAGCACTGTCGCTCCATCTGGACGCACCCACACAACTCTGACATCCACTACAGGTTGGTCAGTGTCCAGCCTGGAGAAGACCACGCCTACATGAGGTTCAGGGTCAGAGAGGCAACAACAGAGAAGGTGAGGAACGGAACCATCTGTATTTCTGTTCTATGTGCAGTAGAACCTGGCAGAACCAGTCCACCGTTGGACCAGTTCTTTATGTATATAGTGCCGAATCTACTAAGATCCCAATTTGTGTGTACTAATTAGCTTGCACAATCCAGAATTTTGCATGTGGGGTGTGACCACAGTTTGCGGGGGCTTTCTTCAGAGCAAATTACAACAGGTGCAAAGTCTTGCAGACCAGCCTATTTAAATGAGGGTTTTGCGTGCACTACTGGAGACAATACACTGTAGAAACTGCTGTGGGATACACCAGCACTAATGGAACAGTGGCTGAATGATCCAGACCAAGGAAATGTGATGTTGGAGGAGTTTTGTCATAGAAGGTATGGCATGACTCATTCATTCATTACCTCCGCTAAGAGGTTATGTTTTTGCCGGCATGGTTTGTCTGTCTGTCTGTCTGTCTGTCTGTCTGTCTGTCTGTGTGCAAGATAACTCAAAAAGTTATGGACGGATTTGGATGAAAATGTCAGGAAATGTTTATTCTGGCACAAGGAACAAATGATTACATTTTGGTGGTGATCAGGAGGGTGGGGCTGATCTGCCTTGGCGGAGGTCCTTGCTCTCAGAGTGCTTTTCTAGTTCGTTTATTTTTCATTTTAAAGAGGTGTGTGTGTGTGTGTCTCAATTATGTTTTCTTCCGTCACTCCAAAAATGTTCACACAAGGGTAAAAAATGCGTTCTCTGCATCTCATTTCATCATTTCTTTGTCTCCTATCCACTTCTATGTGTGCGCAATTACGCATCCAAACCATTTGCTCCTCCTTTTGAGATGTGTTAGACTCAGTTTCTATAAGCAAAATTTCTTTCAGGTTTGATAAATCACTCTGCGTGTGCTAAATTAATATATTTACATCTTCTCTTCCCAGCACATGCACAACTATGTGTAAACGCCCCATATTTCATATTCATTGTGTCAAATGTACTAACTGGATGCGGACGTGCCATTTTGCACCTTTGAAAGATGCAACCCTTATTGCGCACTGTTAGTGAATCAGTTTGTACATTTTTTTGCGTGTGCAATGAGTTTGCACATGTTTTGATACACGCAAACCTTTGATAGATCCGGCCCATAGTATTTTTGTTTTGAAATACGAGTGGAAATCTACAGAACGAGTGAGAGTTATACTAACCGCCACTAGTCAGCAGTGAGTTTGCACATGCTCAGTGGAACAGCCTCTGCTCACTCAGTTCACGGGGTCGTTTAGTTGAGGCAACATTGCAAGAGAAAAACGTGATTGTGATGTCACCCAAGAAAAAATGCCAGAAAAGGGTTATACCTGAAGATTTAAGCGAAGGAGATTCTTCCAATTTTTAGGGTAGTTTTTGATTGTGGGGTTGGATTTGGGGTGGGTTTAGGGAAGTTTTGGGGATGTTTTTTGGGTTGGTTTGTGGGGTGGTTTTTGGGGGCTGGAATGGATTAATTATATTTCACTTAGTTTCAAAGGGCAAATTGAGTTGTAAAATGCAAAACAAGCTTGGTCATGGACTTAATGAAACTACTGCAAGGTTCTACTGTATCACTTTGTGTTTTGTAGGTGTGTGTACAGAGTGTGTGTCAGTGTGTCTCTGTGTGGACATCCTTCTGTCCACTCTGTGGGTCTGTTGTGTCAGTGTGTCTCTGTGTGGACATCCTTCTGTCCACTCTGTGTGTCTCTGGTGTCATGGGTGTGTCTCTGTGTGCAGGTGTGGGTGGGTCTGCGTTTCCTGGTGGATCAGTGGCGGTGGGTGAACGGAGTGGACATGTTGTTCTCAGACCTTCCTGAATGTCCCATTGAGCAGCAGAGGTGTGGAGCTTTGTCCACAAACTCCAACAGCAGCACTCTGGAGCCCATGGACTGTCTGGAGACAAACAACTTCCTGTGTTACATTTAGAGCTGCAGCTGTTTCACAGAGTCTGTGCACTGTTTGTTTGCATTTCTGAGGAGTAGAACTTCACTGTAGAAAAGTCATGACTTTAAAAGAAGACACTGTCAGTTAGAGATGGGAATCGAGAACCGGTTCTTTTTGAGAACTGGTTCCCAGTAGCTCGATTCCTTGGAATCGTTTGCCTGCCTGCTTAACAATTCTGTGTATAGATTCTGCCTTTGTTGTGCATGTGCAATGACGTCACTCGCACACTGCATTGTTTTGGTCAGAACGTATTCAACACGGCGTTGAGGAGGAAACGCTCCAAAAAGACGACACTAGGTCCAAACAGACGACACCAGGTTCACTGGAACACTGTCAAAGCTTCCATTTGTTCTAAAAGGTGGAATCCCTCTGTAGCAAGAATAGGATACCAAATTATTTATTAATTGAGTGTTGATTTATTGATTAATTTAATTATAGATTTATAACCAAACTTAAACTTAAATCAACTCAAAACAATAATTTGGAAATCTTGCATAGGTGATAGTTCGTTGACTGCACAGTGAACCCATGTGTGAATAATAGTACACAAAGCACAACTGAGGCAATGGATTTATATACATATAAATACTTTATTAACTAAACTAAGACACACAAATAACATAAAGACAAGAGACAAATACAACAAAAGGAGCAGGAGATTATGGACAGGAGAATATGTAAATTAAGTTGGCAGACAGCTATATTCAAGAGATTATAATGTTAGTGAGGTTACGTTGAGGTAAACCTACTTAACTTGGAATAACACCAACTCAGATAAATCAGGAGCAAGTTTTCTTACAAGTTGTTGCGGTGCGGATGCAGCAACTGGCACGGCCTTGACGGCGGATGGATGAAGTCTTCTGACGTAGTTCGAAGCAGGAACAGGCTGTGAAGCGACGTGCTTGCGCTGGAGGCCTGAAGGTCTGGAGTTCTGAAGTTCTGCTGGCTGGAGGAGGTTCACAGCTGGCTCTGGCGGCTGGTTCTGGAAAGCTCACCAGGAGAAGTGGAGAACAGCGAAGATGATAAAGCTCTTTGGAGAGCTTAGAGGATAGAACAGCTCTGAGAGCCAAGGAGATGGTCAAGACTCCTTGGAGAAAGCTCTCTGCTCTTAGATGAGAGCCCAGAAGATGGACAGGACTCTCTGTGTAGGTGAGAGCTCAGAAAAGGTGGAGAAAGCTCTTTGCGTAGGTGAGAGCAGCGAGGGTGGAAAAAGCTCTACTGAAAAGTTGGTTTCATTTACTTTTATAGTTTGTCCAAAAACCAGCTTGCCACGCCTTCCTCGTGCATATAGATGAGTTATCGATGCCTTGGGGCGTTGCCTTCTTTGTCTGTTTTCGGCGGGAAAACGCCTCCTTTTGCCGGTCATTTACATATTTCAGAGTATCATCTCTCTCTCCCCCCCTTAGGAGAGGGAGAGAGGACCTCATGCAGACTTGTAAGAAAACTTCTCCCAACCTTAAATAAGATCCTGAAATAAGATCCTTAAACTTTGTACATCACCTGTAACCTCACTTAAGCATCAGTAAAATAATAGCATGATTATTCAGACATGCTATAAGCAGTGATACTCTTACTTTCACATCATTCACCGTGAACATGATCAGGACACACATATGTGAAACCACAGGTCAGGCAAATGGCTTAAGTATTACGTGCATAAAAGAGTTAACGTGCTGAGTTAATCAACATTAACACATAATGTAATACATTATTAACATGGCACATATAGTGATTTTTGTCATTCAGTCCTTTGTTCGTTTCTGGGTTCATCTTCACCTCGGGATAAGCAACAAGATAAAAACAGATGTTGAGAGGACAAAGTCGACTAGTTGTAAACACCAGTTTATGAGTCCTCAATTTACTATGGCCGAGGAAATGGCTCTTGATGAAGAACAGATGACAATAGCTGAGGAAGTATTTTTTTAAGTCCATTAGGCTCATTCCTTACGATCATCTGTCTTCGTAAATGTCATTTGCAAAGGATGTCCGGGCATTGACCTGCTAAACAACCAATCAGCATGGTTGTTCAGGAATTTGGTTTGACACGGAGAGGAATATAATATAATTTATAATTCTGTTTTTGAGTCTGTTCACTCACTCCACCGTCATCCGGCTACACCTCCAATCTGCTCAAACATTAGTCCACTGCATGGGATTCATTTACAGGAATGTCACGTGTTTGATTCACTACTTAGCAGCACTTGTGAATCTAGCGGCAGAATGAACACTAGGCCAGTTCTGGTGCGGGCAACAAACATCCTGCCCCCTCAAATAAAAGTTCCTGAAGGTAGGGGAAAGGAAATGAGGTGCACAACAACAGGAGACGGAGGAATTGGTAAAGCATCTTTAGTTTCACTTTCACTGTACAGTGCCCCCACCCACCCCCCCGAGCTAGGCCCAGCATCCTCTGTTCTTATTATGTGTGTATACCGTATATGTTATATTTTCTGCACAGATGGGAATAAAAAAGACAGTTAATGCAAACAAACCCATTTGTACTCATTTATTCCCTCACCCAATGAGAATTGATAAGAGAATCGATAAGGATTCGGAATAGTTAAATTCTTATCGATACCCATCCCTAGTCACAGTTCAAATACGGAGCCTTTAGACGACAGCAAAACAACCCCTGAACTCACTGACGTAGAAAAGGACCTGGAGACAGAGCTCATCCTGTTGAGACTGAGCCCAAAACCAACATGAAAACACCTCGACCTGACGCTGGGAACAGAACTGGCACAGGTTTCAGGGGGTTTTGGACAGAACACATGGGAGTTTGGGCTGGTTTTGGCTGGAGAATAGTAACAGTTATTAGTTTTGCATCATAAATATTGAGATAAATTGTACCCATGTTTTCAGAAATTTGAAATTTCAACATTGCATTTTTCTTTTGCTCCTTTCTTTTAACCACTGTAGATGAACTGCGTAAAGTAGTGAGATGAACAGTTGATAAATATGCAGCTTTAATATTTCAATTACTGTGAGGTGGCAGTTTAAATTCTAGATTGTGTGATTATTTCTGTGTCTATGAACAGTCAAACTGTCAACAATTTCACTGTCCATACATGAATAAAGTGTCCTGTAAATGAATGTGTCCTCCTCATTAATCTGATCAGGGTTCTGTTCAGGTCAAGTGTTCTGTTAAATGTCAATTGTTTCTATGAGGTTGAGCGCAGAACACAGTTGACCAAAGGAACTTTATACATTGTGGATGTTCCAGGATCTATGGTCTGTTTGAGTCACAACCATTCCATGGTGTTGATGTTGGTGTAGCAAGTGCTATATAATGAAGATGATTGGCTAGCGCCAGGGAATAATTAAACTGATGCACAGAATGCAATGAAACCAGGAGACATGAGTTGCAAGTAAAAGTGGTACCATGTATTGACAAAAAAATATTTACAATATATACAAAACAAAGGTTTCAAATCAAATTCAAATTTTATTTATATAACACCAAATCATAACAAAAGTTATCTCATGACACTTTACATATAGAGTTGGTCAAAACCAGACTCTAAGCCAATTTACAGAAACCAACAGAATCTTCCAGGAGCAAACACTTGTGGCTGGTGACAGTGGTGAAGAAAAACGTCCCTTTAACAGCAGAAACCTGGAGCAGACCCAGACTCCAGGAGGATGGCCGTCTGCCTTGACCAGTTGGGGTTAAAGAGAGAGAGTAAAGGAGGAGAAAAAGAGAGTGATAGAGATAGAGAGAGATTGGGGGAGGGGGAGAAGGGGGGAAGTAGGGGGAGACACATGGATGCAGTTGATGCACAGGTAACTGAAGTAGAACATCTATGGAACTATATAATAAACACTATCATAACCATATGGATAAGTGAGTAATGACGATGAAGGCAGGAGAGAGGCAGGACCACAGCAGCAGGTCCAGAGATGATCCAGGGAACACCTGTGATGATCCTGGGAAAACCTGTGAGGCAATAAAGCACAGAGACTCCAGGGAAGGAGTCAAGTCAGTAACATGTATTCACTGGGGCGTAAATAGAAGAGAAAATTAGGAGAGAAAAAGTCAGGGAGAAAGAGGAGCAGAGAGGAGGTCAGTGTATCCAGATGAGTCTCCATCAGTCTAAGCCTATAGCAGCATAACTAAGAGCAGCCTGAGCCACCCTAACTATAGGATTCATCAAAAAGGAACATTTTTAACCTACTCTTAAACATAGAGAGGGTGTCTGCCTCCCGGCAGATCAATGCATTGTCAGAACCACTGTTAAACAAGTTTGTAAATGACATTTTAAAACAACAAATGGTAGACAGTAATGTCATGGTAAGCCAGTTGGTGACTGTCATCCCAAAGACTAATGCCACAGAAAGATTTTGTGGCAAAGGCAGTTCTCTATCAACAAATAAGAGGAGAGAAATGTACCAAAATAGAACTTTTCCTGTTGTGCAGCCAGTGGAGTTCATCATTGACAGCATCTTCAGCATATACAGCATCAGTGCTGTATATGTTCCTCTAAATGCAATGCTACAGGCAATGTTGAAGAAGACTGATATTATTAACAAGGCTTTAGAAGTACCACAGTCACTGCCTCATGAGTACTTGACATACAGAGATAGCTTACACTACACTAAAAATTAGATGTTTCAAGGAGATGGTTTCAAAATTTCACTTGGATTGTATATTGATGATTTTGAAGTTTCAAATCCTTTGGGCACATCCGAGAAAAAAACACAAAATGACTGCAGTTTACTGGGTTATTGCCAATCTCCCTTCCAAGGACCAATCCACATTGCACTCGATCCAGCTAGCACTTTTGTGCAAAGCCACACATGTGAAAGAACATGGTTATGGAAAAGTTCTTGAATCACTATTAAAAGATCTAAAATCTTTGGAGCAACAAGGTGCCTGTGTTGACAAGTTGGGGTCATTTGTCAAAGGTACTCTTCTGTATGTGGCTGCAGATAACTTGGCTTCTCATTCACTGGCAGGATTTTTTGAGAGCTTTTTGGTTGAGCGCTTCTGCCAATTTTGCATGGCATCTAGACACGAGATCCAGGAAAAAGAGGTATGTCCAGGCTCACTTACACCACGAAATGCACAAACGTACAACCAGCAAGTACAGGAAGTCCAGCAAGACACCACTTTAGCAAAAGATTATGGAGTTAAAAAAATGTGTGTGCTGACTGAGTCCCTGTCTCATTTTCATGCTGTTACAGGCCACCCCCCTGATATACTGCATGATCTTCTTGAAGGTGTTGTGCCTGTAGAATTGCTTGTCACACTTGATTTCCAAGAGATTTTTCACATTGGAGGCCCTTAATAATGCAACTAAGATCTTTCCATATACTTTTTATGATAAGACTGACCAGCCTCAACCCATTACACCGGGCTTTCAGGCAAAAGGGACCATAGGTGGAAATGCCCATGAAAACTGGGCCCTCATAAGGGTGCTACCCTTACTGATAGGTCACAAGGTGCCAGAGGGTGAAGATGCCTGGGAAATACTCCTACTCCTCAAAGACATAGTTGAATTTGCTTTAGCCACAAATCACACAGTAGAATCAGCTGACATTCTACGATACAAATTGTCAGAACACCGGCAACTTTTACAAAACACATTCCCACAATACAGGTTGCGTCCAAAGCATCACTTCATTGAACATTACCCTGACCTCATTATGGCTTTTGGTCCTCTTTCCCATGTCTGGACAATGCGTTTTGAAGGGAAACACAAATTCTTCAAGAAAGTTATCCGTACTGCCCAAAACTACAAAAATGTAGCTCTGACTATGTCACTCAAGCATCAAAAAGTAATGGCATACTATTTAAATGGAAGTTCATTTTTCAAACCGGCATTTGAGATTTGCAAGGTTACCACATCAGTAATAATGTCTTACCCAGAAAATGTGCAGACCATTTTTGGTCAAAAGGTCCCAGGACAAACCACAGTCCTTGCTGTGTCCACTGCTTTTGCAGATGGAATTCAACATAGTGCCGGCATGATTGCATCTGCAGGTTCATGTTCAGTGCTGCCTGAATTTAAAGAGATAAAAGATTTTTGTCCTAAATTCAGAGCTAATGTTTCTTTGCAACAACATGACTTCATGGCATCATGAGCGCCTACGATGTTTTGAGCTTTGTGAAGAAAACTGTTTTACTGTAGTGGAACAAAAAAACTTGAATGACGCATTTCCTCTTTCGGCATACAGATATGGAGACAGTCAAATCGTAACACTGAGGCGTCACATTGTCTTGAAACATACAACTTAAAGAGTTTTCCTCACATACCTAATATGACTTGTTTCCTATAGATGACGGCACCTGAGAAAATGTCGATGAGGGTCATCTTTACTGAAGCAGATATACGAAAAGTGACACTGGAAACCAGACCCACAACTATGGAACATTTAAAGAGCATGTTGCAAGTCTCACTTGGATTGCAGTACTCATTTGATCTTCAGTTTCAAGATCCCAAGTTCAATTTTAAATTGTGCAATGTAACTGATGTCAGTGACCTTCCAGACAAACCCACTTTAAAAATAATTCCCCAGTTAGAATTGTCCCCAATAGAGAGTGTTGCTGTGAGTGAGGACCTAAACAGTTCGGCAGATACAGAGATTCTTTCGGTATCTTCCGTGGAACGGCAAGAACCATGGCCTTTGATTTTTGACATCCCAAATTTTTCAGTAGATGTAGAGTATCACCCTAGACAAGCTGATTTGAAACATCTTGAGGATGGTTCTGTCTTTAAAAAAGTCCCAAAAGACATGAAGCATGAAATGTTGGAAAAGATAGCTGAACACATGTGCACAGCTTACCCGACCAGTCAACAATATGAAAGCGTAGCCAAATCCCTAATCAGCAAACATCCTTCTCTTAGGGAGAGTGGTTCAGTAAGTGGTTGCAGTGGATGGAAGAACAGCATAACTTACAAAATGGCCAATTATAGAAGGAAGAGAAGCAGATCCGGATGTCGAGATGTTTCTGTAAATGCTGGCAAACGGGGGTGCCACACCCAAGATGACACTGTCCATAAGCCAATAAAGAAACCAAAAAAGGAGAACTCAACTTTTTGCCAAATTTTCCGGAAGGGTTCAATGAGACGAGGCTTGAACAAGCACGCACCGAAATCGAGGACGAAATGGAAAAAACAAAAAACAAACACCAAATGAAAGACTAATAAAACAATATATGGACCAAACATTTGCCTTAAGGAGGAATAAAATTGTGGCGACGGCACCACCAATAAGTCTTCTGATGAAACGCTGGCCTGCACTCTTTACTAATGGTCAGGTATGCATAAATACACTGTTTTGTGTAGTCAGTTGCTCTCCAGTTGTACAGCACACTAATTTCTTCCTTGTTTTATTTATTCTTTATTTTTATTAGATTTGTCTGGAATTTAAAAGGATTGTGGGAAAAGACCTGCAGCAGGAATATTATTCTGCCCTCCTACGCGTCTTATGGAAATTTTTAAAGCCAAGAGGGGCAACGTGGATGAACTTTTGGGACAGCTTTTGCAGCAAATGCAGGTCATACTTTATTACCAGAACAAAACAACAAAGGAAACAAATTGTCTGTCTGTATGTATCTCAGTGTTTGTGTCTGTGTGTTTGCATCTGCATGTATGAGACTGTTTTTCATTTAATGAATCAGTTATCCATTTTCTGTCTTACAGTCACTGGATCCCACTGAAAAAAGAAGAGTCGCACTAAGAGGCCTTCCTCACTTACTCGGAGACAATCCGACAGAGTTCTTCAAATCTAGCTTTGTAAGTGTTCATTTAGTTCATAATGTGCAACTTTTATAATTTTACATTTATTATGTAATTTTAAAAAGCCGAAATTTACAACTAGCATACATTAAGAGCTCAAGCCAGTCCATAGATAATCTTAATTTAACTAAAAAATGCTAGATTACATTCTTGATGTAACCAAAATGAATTATAATGGCAAACAAGTTTGAAACCTGCTTGTTATATCAAACGCCACCTTCAGACAATTCACAGATAATCTTCCATTATAAAATTAGAATTATAGCCTGTAGCTCAATATTCTGCATAGACTTCTACAACACCTTTTCTGTATCCACCAAGCTATCTGAAACAAGATCTAATCCTAATATTAATTATAGATTTTTACCAAAGTGCAGAATCTGTAGGTCAAAGACAGAAAGTAGCTTCTGTAGACAGCTGTAAGGATGATGTAATAAAACAACATAAAGACCCCAACATCCATCACCAACCTAAACCATCTACTGATTTAAACTGTTTAATTCCTGTTGATCCATTAATCCTATCAATCCCTGTCAATAATTGGTGTAAAATACAGTTCTTCATCTTTTCATGGTCATCAGGTATGACCCATTTGGACGTTCAGAGGCTCTGTAGTTACCATGGAAACACCGTCATCTTCTACAACATTGATTCACCAGTAAAACCCATGGAGTTGGATTAATGACAGTGGATGGACACACTGGGTTTATGTTCAATTCATGACAGACTGGACTGAAAAAAGACACTGTTTATTCAGTTTGATCTGTTTCTGATAGAAGAACCATCAACTGTAATCTGAGCTTTAATGAACATCTAAAGTAAATATTGTAAAATATAGTATTTACAGTGAAAAATGCAAAATACTGAGGATAATATTAATATTATAATAAATGGTGATAAATAATTGAAGAAAAGTTAAATAGAGAGAAAAAAGTAATGGTTCAGTGAAAACAAATGAAAACCAGATATTCCCAACATTTAAAAACAGACTTTATTCTCATGGTTCTCATTTCCAAGGATTTAGAAGGACAGGGGAAGGGTTAACAGAACAGACACGGGGGTTGAGTTTTTTGTGGAAACTGGTTCTATGTGGAACCTGACAGACCTCTGAACAGTCACACAGAACACATGTAAAGTAAACGAACTGCTGCTGCTGGTACCGACGTACACGTCTGAGAGTCACATGACCTGTTAGGGGTGGGGGTGTGAGGGGCTGGACTGAGTCACATGACCTGTTAGGGGTGGGGGTGTGAGGTGCCGAACTGAAGAAGTGCAGCTCATAACACAGTCATGACAACTGGGACCAACAGTAGAAGAAGGACCAGGAAGGACCAAGACCAGGAAGGACTAGGACCAGGACCAGGAAGGACTAGGACCAGGAAGGACTAGGACCAGGACCAGGAAGGACCAGGACCAGGAAGGACTAGGACCAGAACCAGAACCACCAGAGTCAGTCCAGAATGTGTGAGTCTGTGAGGAGGAGAAGCTCCAGCCAGCAGCTGCTCCAGAACCTGCTCAGGTGGGTCCACCTCTGCACCTCTGGTACCGATGCAGAGGGAGGGGTTTGGTATTCAGATGGAGGGGGTTTGTTTGTTTGTTTGTTTGTTTGTTTGTCCTTATTTCAGATGTTTTTGTCCTTATTTCAGATGGTTTTTCTTTATTTTGGATGCTTTTGTCCTTTTTTCAGATGTTTTTTTCTTTATTTCGTATGCTTTTGTCCTTATTTCAGATCCTTTTGTCCTTATTTGGGATGCTTTTGTCATTTCAGATGTTTTTTTCTTTATTTTGGATGCTTTTGTCCTCATTTCAGATGTTTTTTTCTTTATTTCGGATGCTTTTGTCCTTTTTTCAGATGTTTTTGTCCTTATTTCAGATGTTTTTTCTTTATTTTGGATGCTTTTGTCCTTATTTCAGATGTTTTTGTCCTTATTTCAGATGCTTTTTTTTTTTATTTTGGATGCCTTTGTACTTATTTCAGATGCTTTTGTCTTTATTTCAGATGTTTTTTCTTTATTTTGGATGCTTTTGTCCTCATTTCAGATGCTTTTGTCCTTATTTGGGATGCTTTTGTCCTTATTTCAGATGCTTTTGTCCTTATTTGGGATGCTTTTGTCCTTATTTCAGATGCTTTTGTCCTTATTTCAGATGCTTTTTTCTTTATTTTGGATGCTTTTGTCCTTATTTCAGATGCTTTTGTCCTGCTCTGTTGGGTCTTTTTTTTTGTGTTTCTTTCTTTCTCTAGGCTGCTTGTTTCACTCCGGCCGTGTTTTTCTGTTTGGATTCGGTCCAGTTTCTCCTCAGTTTCTCCTCAGTTTTTCCTCAGTTTGACCTCCATTTCAACACTGACATCATTCAGTGCTTTGGACTTTTACGTTGCGCAGTTTCTTTTATGGCTCGAACTTCCTGAACAACCATGACCTCATCTGGACCAGCGTCAGCCTCCTCCTCCTCCTCCATACCTCATTTTCTGAGCTGTTTTTGAGGATCTACACAGAATTTTTATGACAGTAACATCAGTCACATCCTCATCATCAGGTATTTTAAGGAGCAGGAGTTAAACAGCTGTGAAGGAAAACAAACTCAGTGATTCTTTTGTGTCCAGAGTTATAACTCTGTTGGACGGTCCGTCCAACAGCTGCTTTGAAGACCATGTACTGTGTGATGAGTTGTAGTTCTGCAGCCCCCCCCCCCCCCCCCACACACACACACACACACACAGGTTTCAGTGAAAGCCCTCAGCAGCTGCAGGTCCTCCAGATGTTCTTGGACAACAAAAAGTCTCATTGTTATGGCGTCCCATTAACTGGAAGCGCTGTGGCCCAGGACCAGAACCAACGCTCAGATTTTCCTTTTGATTTGAATCGACTCACAGGAACAAACCTCACATCATGTTTTCCATGAACAGTTTTCACCTAAAAGAGTCAAATACATGAGATGGAAGTGCAGGACTTGTTCTGCCCCATCACCAAAGTCAGCTCACAGAACCAACCGTAACGTCCACATCTGGACACTATGTCCACATACATATGTTATGTCCACTGTGTGTTTAACCCTTAAAGACCCAGTTCTACTTTTGTGTCAGTTTCTAAATGAATTTTTCTCTCTATTAAACCTTTCTTAACTGATTTATCACCATCTATTATAATATTGTTCTCTGTATTTATCAGTCCATTTAGAAAAATGTGATTTTGCAATCACATAATTCAAGGGTTAAAGGTGGAGGTTTGGGTCTGTAAGGGTTAGAGTTGAAGTGGCCCAGATGCCTCCTTGGTATTTTCTGGTGGTCTTGGGACAGTTTCAGTTTTTTTTGTCTCTTTTCTTCATGTCTTTCAGTGCTTTGTGGGTGTTTTTCAGTGTTTCCAGTGCAGATCTGCAGGACAGTGGAGTCACCTGAAGGAAGGTTCTCCTCAGTAACAGGGCTGTTGTTCTGGAGTCTCTGTTCCTGGTGTTTGTGTTCTTTTCAGGGTTCTGCTCTCATGTTCAGGTCCATTTGTCTGTTCTAGGTCCATTCACTAACAGGTCGTGGATGTTCTTCTGTGCAGAGTCACCACTCAGCGGAGTCAGGAGGACGCCGAGGAGGTGGAACGAGAGAGGAGGAGGAGAGAGAGAGAGAAACGGAGAGAAGAGGGGAGTCCATGGAGACCAGAACCCCCACAGCAGGACGGGTCAGTACCAGAACCAGGTCTGAGGGGTCAGTACCAGGTCTGACAGGTCAGTACCAGAGCCAGGTCTGAGGGGTCAGTACCAGGTCTGACAGGTCAGTACCAGAATCAGGTCTGTCAGATCAGTACCAGGTCTGAGGGTCACTACCAAGTCTGAGGGGTCAGTACCAGGTCTGATGGATCAGTGCCAGGTCTGAGGGTCGGTACCTTGTCTGTTGAATCAGTACCAGGTCTGACAGTTAAGTACCAGGTCTGAGGGGCAGTACCAGTTCTGACAGGTCAGTACCAGTACCAGGTCTGACAGGTTAGTCCCAGGTCTGAGGGTCAGTACCAGGTCTGAGGGGTCAATACCAGGTCTGAGGGTCAGTACCAGGTCTGAGGGTCAGTACCAGGTCTGAGGGGTCAGTACCAGGTCTGAGGGTCAGTACCAGGTCTGAGGGGTCAGTACCAGGTCTGAGGGGTCAGTACCAGGTCTGAGGATCAGTGCCAGGTCTGTCGGATCAGTACCAAGTCTGAGGGTCACCACGAAGTCTGAGGGGTCAGTACCAGGTCTGACAGATCAGTACCAGGTCTGAGGGTCAGTACCAGGTCTGTTGGATCAGTACCAGGTCTGAGTGTCAGTACTAGGTCTGAGGGGTCAGTACCAGGTCTGATGGGTCAGTAGCAGGTCTGACGGGTCAGTACCAGACCTGTCGGATCAGTACCAGGTTTGAGGGTCAGTACCAGGTCTGACGGTCAGTACCAGGTCTGAGGGTCAGCACCAGGCCTGAGGGTCAGTACCAGGACTGACGGATCAGTACCAGGTCTGAGGGTCAGCACCAGGTCTGATGGATCAGTACCAGTACCAGGTCTGATGGGTCAGCACCAGGTCTGATGGATCAGTACCAGTACCAGGTCTGATGGGTCAGTACTAAGTCTTAGGGTCAGTACCAGGTCTGATGAGTCAGTACCAGGTCTGATGGGTCAGTACCGGGTCTGGGGGTCAGTACCAGGTCTGAGGGGTCAGTACCAGGTCTGAGGATCAGTGCCAGGTCTGTCGGATCAGTACCAAGTCTGAGGGTCACCACGAAGTCTGAGGGGTCAGTACCAGGTCTGATGGATCAGTACCAGGTCTGAGGGCCAGTACCAGGTCTGTTGAATCAGTACCAGGTCTGACAGTTAAGTACCAGGTCTGAGGGTCAGTACCAGGTCTGTCGGATCAGTACCAGGTCTGAGTGTCAGTACTAGGTCTGAGGGGTCAGTACCAGGTCTGATGGGTCAGTAGCAGGTCTGACGGGTCAGTACCAGACCTGTCGGATCAGTACCAGGTTTGAGGGTCAGTACCAGGTCTGACGGTCAGTACCAGGTCTGAGGGTCAGCACCAGGACTGATGGATCAGTACCAGGTCTGAGGGTCAGCACCAGGTCTGATGGATCAGTACCAGTACCAGGTCTGATGGGTCAGCACCAGGTCTGATGGATCAGTACCAGTACCAGGTCTGATGGGTCAGTACTAAGTCTTAGGGTCAGTACCAGGTCTGACGAGTCAGTACCAGTACCAGGTCTGATGGGTCAGTACCGGGTCTGGGGGTCAGTACCAGGTCTGAGGGTCAGTACCAGGTCTGAGGGGTCAGTACCAGGTCTGAGGATCAGTGCCAGGTCTGTCGGATCAGTACCAAGTCTGAGGGTCACCACGAAGTCTGAGGGGTCAGTACCAGTACCAGGTCTGATGGGTCAGTACCGGGTCTGGGGGTCAGTACCAGGTCTGAGGGTCAGTACCAGGTCTGATGGGTCAGTACCAGGTCTGAGGGTCAGTACCAGGTCTGAAGGTCAGCACCAGGTCTGATGGATCAGTACCAGTACCAGGTCTGATGGGTCAGTACCGGGTCTGGGGGTCAGTACCAGGTCTGAGGGTCAGTACCAGGTCTGATGGGTCAGTACCAGGTCAGAGGGTCAGTACCAAGTCTTAGGGTCAGTACCAGGTCTGACGAGTCAGTAGCAGGTCTTAGGGTCAGTACCAGGTCTGACGAGTCAGTACCAGGTCTGAGGGTCAGTATCAGGTCTGATGGGTCAGTACCAGTACCAGGTCTGACGGGTCAGTACCAGGTGTGACAGGTCAGTTCCAGGTCTGATGAGTCAGTACCAGTACCAGGTCTGATGGGTCAGTACCTGTAGTGAATGAGAGAAAAATGGTCAGTTGTTGCACTTGGAGGCCCATAGATCAAAAACTAAACAGTTTAAGATTAAAATGTGAACAGTCTTTGAAAGAAAAGAGTTTTTCCTATATTTTGATGTATAATTTGTTACTGAAACCCCATAAATGTGAGCGTTATGAAGAGTTGTTTCTAGATTTTCTAACAAAACAAAAGCCTGTCCACTCTGTGAGACTGAGAGGATTTCAGCCAATCAGCTGTCAGCATGTGTGTGCATGTGCATGTCCATCTCACATGGCTCCTACAGATGAGACATGTGAGTCAATTAAATTCAGGTAATTATTCAATTCAGTCAGACACCACTTCTCAAATAAATTGCTGTCAATCCAAAACCGTACATCCTTTCTCAAAAATTTTTGCACAGGAAACTTGTGTTGAGTCTTGTGAATGTATCGATATATAATATGTGGGGAAAAAGTCAGAATTGAATTTTCAGTTTCAGACTTCAAAGGCCCTCTCCCCATGGGCTTGGTCCCAAAATATGACCAGAATGTCATTTTTTGGAGCACATACTATAGCCTTATGTTTGACCACCGGGAGAGCTGATGACCCCCCCCAAAAAATGGGTTGAAAATGAAAAATATGACCAGAATTTCATTTTTTTGGAGCAGATATTAATAATCATAATAATCTATATCATTTTTCTTAAATGTCAGGTTTACATGGTTTCAGAGGTTATTCAAATTTTCATCATGGAATTGGACTTTTTTCACATTAAAACAAAGTGAAAAAAGGTGGATTATTAGGTGTGTCAGAGTTATTCCAGCCCACTTTAGGTCCCATTGTGCTGAATGTGGAACCTGGACTAACAGGACTTTGACAGTCCTGGTCCAGACACCTTCAATTCATCCATAAATAATTAATATTTTCTGGATGAATTTAATAGAGTCCAAATAGAATCAGCCAAACTCATGCCGTGGATCCACAGATGTTGGGTTCGTCACGTTCACATCTCACATCAGTTTAGTTTTTATTCCAACTCTAAATCCGAATCTGTGTGTTTGCAGGCATGAGGAGGAGGAGGATGAGTACCAGGACCAGATGAAGGTTCTGGTTCTGGACGAGGATGAGGGCTACAGTGACTCAACTCCACAACTGCAGACCGAGAGGGAGGACTACGGATCTGGACCTCCAAGACCAGAGTGGAGACTCGATCCCAAGGACAGGAACCTGCATCTGAGACCTGCGCTGGAACCAAGACCAGTGTCCCTGGTCCAGAAGAGTCCAGAGAAGGTGTGAACCCAACAGTAAGATGGGGATTTTATCTCAAATGTATCCAAATGAGTCCATCCAGGCCTGGCCCTGTTCATGTGGGGGCCCTGAGCAAGAAAAATTGCCCCCCCCACCCCCTCCTCATGTAATTCATGTCAAAAACTCACCGGCTGTCCATACCAATGTGTTCTATTTGTACACAGAGAGACTAAAACAATAAAAACTGTCATAAATTTGGACTGACTTTGGTGCAGGAGGCGGGGTTTGTGTCCTGGTCCGGGTGGTCCCAGGTTCTGATGAACTCAGCACCTGTTAGAAAGGCCATGAGGGGTAGGAGGTGGGCACATCTAAGTGCTGGTCTGACAAGGGTTTGAATCCCACTAGTTGTCATACTCAGGGGTGTTTGGGTGGGGGGAGGGCAAACATGACAAATTCATGGGGCCCAGCATTCCCAGGGGCCCATACAGCACTGGAGTGGACCTGTGGAGTTAGAGGAATAGGAAAGCCTCTTCAGTTTCACTTTGCACTGCTCCGACAATCACAGACCACTACCCCCATCCCCCCATCTCTGACAATCATGTACCACTACAGCTGATCAGTTTCCGTCCTGCAGGACAGGAGGACTCCGCCCAGCCGCTCAGCTGACAGAACATCCTGGCTGACGGAGGAGACCATGAACCTGCTGTAGGTCCTGTATTTATTCTGTTTTGGAATATTTGACTGAATCAACAAACACATTGATTATTATCAGTGTCAGAGGTTCAGGTCATCTGCAGACACGGGGGACTTTGAACACATTTCACTGGGTTTTGGTTTTGTTGCCACAGAGGACAAGTGGGCCAACGGGAGGAGAAAAGGTCAGAGGTCACCCAACAAAAAAACACAGAAGAAGAAGAGCAGGAGGAGAAAAGAGAGCTGAACTTCATCCAGGCTGAGGACGTTGGGGAGCAG
This sequence comes from Sphaeramia orbicularis, assembly GCF_902148855.1. Taxonomy (NCBI): domain Eukaryota; kingdom Metazoa; phylum Chordata; class Actinopteri; order Kurtiformes; family Apogonidae; genus Sphaeramia; species Sphaeramia orbicularis. The sequence continues at coordinate 11,953,735 of NC_043959.1, read as the reverse complement.
CTCCAGGAGGTCCAGGTCTAAATGAACCTCAGATGGTTCCACATGAGCGGACTGCAGATTGGAGCGGTTTATCCAGTTCAAAACTGATCTGATTTAACTTCCTAAATTTAATTCATTAAATTCACTTTTTCTTAGTTTAATTTAAATTGTGTTGAAACTAGGGATGTCCGATATTGGCATAAAAATGTAATATCGGTGAATATCGGTATCGGTTTTTTTGCCTATCATTAAAACCGATAAAATAATGCCTTGATCTCACCGGCATTTACCGACGCATAAATGAAGCGTTGTTTGTAGCTGAAAGAAATGTGCAGTTTTCAAAATTGTACAGTAGAGTTGCCAAACTGTAATAGACTCATGGAGGGACGGAGAGAAAATAAATAAATATGGCATTTTTTCCACAACTTAACTCTTTCTTCGCCAATGACGAGATTTTCCGTCACTCCGTGTTTTCACTGTTATACTGTAGATGAAGCTGTTGCGGATCGTGTGAATTACTTTCCTTAGTCCAGAAACAAACAATTAAGCAGCTTTTTCGGAAAAATGACGGACCGGGTTTAATGTTATTGCACTGGAGTCTCCGTATCCCATGGCAACGCATCCAGCGGCAGTCACTGAATGAGGAAGTGCAGACTGTGCAGGAACCGCACACAGTTTCAAAAGCCTTAAAGATGATCATGGAGACAGAGTCTGACAATTCAATACGTGATGGAGCTACAGAAGAACCATTTAGAGACAGGAACGGAGAAACAGAAGGTGAGGGAGACGGACACGGAACACGGGAAACATGGAGCGGCTCAGGTCCGACACAGAGGTGCGGGGGGGGGGGCGCACAGAGCGACACGGAGAAAATGACAGACAGGAGGAAGAGAAAAGAGACATTTATAGAGGACATTCAAGGAGAAGACAGACACAGACATGGGACAAGACAAAGGACAGTGTTCATCTGTTAGAGTGAGTTCAGATTCAGACTGAGGACACAGAACAGATTCAGCTGTAGAATGTCAGCAGGAACACAGGTAAGACACTGTTGGATTTGGCTTTAGTATGAAATAAATACATAAATACATAAATTCATACATAGATAAATAACTACATGTCCATATAATTATTTACAGATCAAACACCTAACACAACATTTTCAGTCAGCCTCCAAAGATTAGTGAAAATGACCAAAAAGGCTGGCGCTGGCTACCAACTCAGTGGAAAATGCTCTGGCAGGGAAAGAGTTAAGTTGAAGTATGTATTCTTTGCACAGACAGTGTTTACATTTTGAAAGCCTTGTTGCATTTGAGAATGCATCCAATGGGGCATCACAGTAAAATTAGGCATGATGTGTTAATTCCATGACAGGAGATATGTGATGTTTCCTAAAATTAGTTTAATATCCCACATATATCGGCAGCGATATCGGTAGATATCGGAATCGGAAATTAAGCGTTGGACAATATCGGCATATCAGTTTTTGGCAAAAAAGCCAATATCGGACATCCCTAGTTGAAACGGAATTGAAAAAACCTTCTAAAAATGATGACTATCTCTGGAATGTTCTTCTGGCAGCAGGGAAATTAAAACAATAACAAAAAAATGGATGGTACAAAATGAGCCAACTGTTCAGCACTGGGTTCAAATAACAAAATGGAAAAAAAAATCACCTTCACCGTTAATCTGAAATTAGAAATATTCGTCAAACACTGGGGAAAAATTATGTGAAACAATACATGTCAAATGTTACCATGGTGACATAAAAGGAGACTATTTGATTTAATATATACTTTTTTTTATTTTTTATTTTCAGTTTGTATTAATATTGCTCTTTATTTTCTATCAAATGTTAAACAAAGTTAGATACTGTATGTCCATGCTGTTCTCTCTGTGGATGTTTAAGGAAAAAAAAAAAATCATTTCTAATTCCTAAGAAAGTGGGACAGAGACAAATGTATCTGAAATGTATGAGCCTCACTGAGCCTTGTGTTGTGAATATGTACACTGTGAGGAATGTGTGGCAGACTGATGTGACTGGAAAATGTTATATCTCTTATGCTTCAATTAGAAAAAAAAATACATGTTTTTATTTATTTATTTATTTTTTCATTTTTTTACAGTGGTCTGGAGATGATTTGAAGCCTGATCAAACAGTGAAGACCATGAGCACTTACGGCCCCATGAGTCCAACTTTTAAGGTAAAAGCCCCGAAGTCTGAGCTCCATACGTTACACACCAACATCAGACATGTTCTGACGCTGCACAAGCACAAGAATAAAAGTGAGAGCTCAAACTACAAATGGAAAAAAAAACATAGGATTCAGGAGTTGAAGCGTTTTGTTGTCATATGACTAATAGAAACAGGTTTAAAGTCTGACTCCGCCCACAATGAACGAACAGGAGAATTTAAGCCTTTACAGTTCACTCGTTGAAATACTCTGAAATTTTTTTGGTTTTTATTTATTTATTTATTTTATTTTTTAAATTAATTTTTAATTTTAAAAAATCATAATTTATTTATTTATTATTTATTTATGTATTTTTATTTATTTATTTTGTGGAAATAAAATTAAACAAAAACAAAAAAAAGAAAAAAAAGAAGTACTCTGAAATTCAACACTCCAACCTCAGTGTGTGTTGGATGTTGTCATCTACCTCCTCGTCGGTTGCCGTGACAACAGTCTCCCTCCTCTTGCCATAAAACATCCCAGCAGACACTTGGTAAAAAATAAACACATGCAATAAAATCTAGTTGGATCTGGAGTGAGTGGGTTTTTTTTCTGTGAGCACACTTCTATTTCCACAAACAGGAACAACTGCTTACATGCACACACACACACACAACTGAACGCACACACACACAACTGAACACACATGGCAGACATTTGGGTCTTTAAGGGTTAAAGGTGAATATTTGGGTCGTTAAGGTTTAAAGGTGGATGTTTGGGTCTGTCAGGGTTAAAGGTAGACGTTTGGGTCTTTAAGGTTTAAATGTGGACGTTTGGGTCTGTAAGGGTTAAAGGTGGACGTTTGGGTCTTTAAGGGTTAAAGGTAGATGTGTGGGTCTTTAAGGTTTAAATGTGGACGTTTGGGTCTTTAAGGGTTAGAGGTGGACATTTGGGTCTTTAAGGGTTAGAGGTGGACATTTGGGTCTGTAAGGGTTAAAGGTGGACGTTTGGGTCTTTAAGGGTTAGAGGTGGATGTTTGGGTCTTTAAGGGTTAGAGGTGGACATTTGGGTCTTTAAGGGTTAAAGGTGGACGTTTGGGTCTTTAAGGGTTAGAGGTGGACGTTTGGGTCTTTAAGGGTTAAAGGTGGATGTTTGGGTCTTTAAGGGTTAAAGGTGGACGTTTGGGTCTTTAAGGGTTAAAGTCGGACATTTGGGTCTTTAAGGATTAAGGGTGGACATTTGGGTCTGTAAGGGTTAAAGGTGGACATTTGGGTCTTTAAGGGTTGAAGGGGGACGTTTGGGTCTTTAAGGGTTACAGGTGGACGTTTGGGTCTTTAAGGGTTGAAGGGGGACGTTTGGGTCTTTAAAGGTTAAACATGGACATTTGGGTCTTTAAGGATTAAAGGTGGACATTTGGGTCTGTAAGGGTTAAAGGTGGACATTTGGGTCTTTAAGGGTTGAAGGGGGACGTTTTGGTCTTTAAGGGTTAAAGGTGGACGTTTGGATCTTTAAGGGTTAAAGGTGGATGTTTGGGTCTTTAAGGGTTAAAGGGGGACGTTTGGGTCTTTAAGGGTTAGAGGTGGACGTTTGGGTCTTTAAGGGTTAGAGGTGGACGTTTGGGTCTTTAAGGGTTAGAGGTGGACGTTTGGGTCTTTAAGGGTTAAAGGTGGATGTTTGGGTCCTTAAGGGTTAAAGGTGGACGTTTGGGTCTTTAAGGGTTGAAGGTGGATGTTTGGGTCTTTAAGGGTTGAAGGTGGACGTTTGGGTCTTTAAGGGTTAAAGGTGGATGTTTGGGTCCTTAAGGGTTAAAGGTGGACGTTTGGGTCTTTAAGGGTTGAAGGTGGATGTTTGGGTCCTTAAGGGTTAAAGGTGGATGTTTGGGTCCTTAAGGGTTAAAGGTGGACGTTTGGGTCTTTAAGGGTTGAAGGTGGACGTTTGGGTCTGTAAGGGTCAAAGGCGGACGTTTGGGTCTATAAGGGTTAAAGGGGGACGTTTGGGTCTTTAAGGGTTAAAGGTGGACGTTTCGGTCTTTATGGGTTAAAGGTGGACATTTGGGTCTTTATGGGTTAAAGGTGGACATTTGGGTCTTTAAGGGTTAAAGGTGGACGTTTGGGTCTTTAAGGGTTAAAGGTGGACGTTTGGGTCTGTAAGGGTTAAAGGTGGACGTTTGGGTCTATAAGGGTTAAAGGTGGACATTTAGGTCTGTAAGGGTTAAAGGTGGACATTGGGGTGTTTATAGGTTAAAGGTGGACTTTAAGGGTTACTTTGACCTTTTCAGGCCAAACTCATGTGACCTATTTTTCCCGTTTCTTTTGTCTCTTCTGCTCTTTAGAAACTTCTGATCCAGTTTTGTCCGGTAGGTTCTGCTCGTGTGTTTCAGTAATCCACACAAACACACTGGACGCCAACAGCTGCACTCAAATGTTGTGTTTGTTCCAGGACGACGTGAACGCTCCAGACTTCGCAGACACTAAATGTACGGTGAGTCATCGGCTGTAGATCCTCAGGAGGGTTTTCCAGTGCTGTATATACCAGAGCTGCAGCTCGGTTTAATCATGTGTGTATGAGCTCATTTCCCCAGTGAGTGCGTTTTAACGGCCAGATGCTCTCATTGTTCCGTCAGGTTTCACAGAGGCACGAGTCTATGAGGAGTAGGTGAGTTTATGAGAACACATTTAAGTCATTACCAAAAAAACAACACCAGACAGACCAAGGTTATTATTGAAAACTAACGAAATGACCAAAACTAGAATTGTAAAAATATTTTCGTTAACTGAAATAAATAAAAACTATAATTAAAAGGAAAAAAACATAACTAACTGAAACTGTATTGTGTGTTTACAAAATTAACTAAAACGGATAAACATTATGGATAAAATTCCCTTCGTTTTCGTCTTTGTCAATGCCAGAATGATACGAAATCGATTTATTTCGCTCTAGCAGTTTTATCTGCTGTCACCATACGACACTTGACGGTCCGTCACTTGTGGTTTCCAGTCGTCGTCTGGTCCCCACTCTACCTGGAAACATGGAGACTAAAGTTGGGAGAAAGCAGCAGAGTCCTGTCTGGGATTTATTTGAATATGAGGGAGAAGAAGAGAAAAGATACGACAAAACTAAAATTAATACTAAAACTAAGCATTTAGAAAAAAATGAAAACTAATAAAAACTAGCAAATCTGCTCTAAAAATGAATTAAAACGAACTGAATTAGAGAAAAAAAGTCAAAACTAAATAAAACTGAACTATAATGGAAAATCCAAAACTATTAGAACCTTGACCTGGTTCTGGACCTAGAGAAAAAAAGAAAAAAAAGGAAAAAAAACAAAAGGGGGAAAAATAGATGAAAATAATGAAAACTAATAAAAAACTATCAAACTTGCTCTAAAAATGAAGTAAAACTAACTGAATTAGAGAAAAAAAAAGTCTAAACTAAATAAAACTAAACTAGAATGAAAAATCCAAAACTATTAGAACGTTGACCTGGACCTAGAAAAAAAAGAAAAAGAAGGGAAAAAAAGAAGAAAATAACAAAAACTAATAAAAAAAAACTACCAAACCTCCTTTAAAAACTAATTAAAACTAACTGAATTAGAGAAAAAAAGTCCAAACTAAATAAAACTAAACTAGAATGAAAAATCCCAAAATATTCAAACGTTGGGACAGACCACGCCCCCCACGGCGGCATGTAAAAGCTGCAACAAGATGAAAATGAGGTAATGTGACAAAAAATGGAAAAGAAAAAAAATTGAGACACAAAATTAAATTTTACTAAATGTAACAAAAAAAACAGAAAATCAATGAAACACAGAAAATGTCATAAAAATCCAACGAAAGAAAAAGAGAACAGGGATCTAAATATTTCAGGTTCTGTTGAAAATGAACGTGAAGTTAATATTCGTTATTGTCTCTTGGTTGTTTTTTATTAGATGTGCTTTTAACAGAAGCTTTATCAACAAAACATCGGAATGTTTTTCATGTTACACCGTTAATATTAACAAAGAAAAGTCGAATAATGTTTTTAATTACAGCGCCCTGGAGAAGAACCTGCCTCCTGTTTCCAAAACTGACAACGGACGGCAACAACACACAAACAGAAACCAGGTAACACACACACACACACACACACACACAAGTAACAAAGTAAGTCCGAGTTTAGATCAGGGGTGGGCAACCCTGGTCCTCGAGGGCCGGTATCCTGCATGTTTTAAGTGTTTCCCTCTTCTGAGACACCTGGTTCACATGATAAGCCTATCGTCCAGCTCTGCAGAAGCCTGATAATGACCTTCAGGTGTACTGGAAGAGGGAAACATCTAAAACATGCAGGATACCAGCCCTTGAGGACCAGGGTTGGACAGTAGATCTGGAGGACCAGGGTTGGACAGTAGATCTGGAGGACCAGGGTTGGACAGTAGATCTGGAGGACCAGGGTTGGACAGTAGATCTGGAGGACCAGGATTGGACAGTAGATCTGGAGGACCAGGGTTGGACAGTAGATCTGGAGGACCAGGGTTGGACAGTAGATCTGGAGGACCAGGGTTGGACAGTAGATCTGGAGGACCAGGATTGGACACTTCTGGAGTATGTTCTCAGTTCAGTTGTGTGTTAATGGTGTAAATGCGCCCCCTTGTGGTCACAGTTTAAAGGTGTTCTTCTGTTCTTCAGGAAATCAAACCTGGTGATGTTCTACACAAGAAAAACTTCTGGGAGAGTCGAGCAGACGCTGAGTCTGCTGGAAAACAGAAGAAGGTTTGTATTCACATCAGACAACAGCGCCATCAGATTGAAGTTCTGTTTATATGTATGAGTCCTTCTTCCACTAAAGGACACATTATGGCTTTATCTGTGGACAGTATATGTGTATGAGACCAGTGTTGGACTGAAGGACATGTTAACCCTTTCACACATGATAGTATCATATAAACACAGTTGGACTGACGTTCCAAAGGGTTCTAAAGGTACTATAGTCCAGACCACATGGGTTCAGTCTGTACAGACCCTCAGACAGACAATGAACTGAAGGATCATCTGATCTGGGATCGGCTCCAGTGGACCTCCTCAGACCCACACATGGGTTTACTGTCCACCACTGGACAACAGAGTCACAGAGTTAGACCAAAACACTAAACAGAAAAAACGGTCCACTGTAAAAGGACATTCCATTAAAAAAAAAAAAAAAAAAATGCATCTGAAAAAGCTGTTGCATCATGATATTTCCAATGTCTGCAATTATTAAATATAAAAACAGTCCAAACTTGTTCTTTCCTGGGTCTGAGGAGATCTGGATCAAATCTTCTTCAAATCATCACATTCCTCTAGTTTTCCCTCATGTGGAAGAAACATCACCGCTGTTTCTGTGTGTGATGGAGTTCAGCAGGAAGAACATTTGAAAGAGAATCCAAAATGAACTGAGCCCAACTATGTCTGAGGAAAAACCATGTGTTCTGATCATCATAGAACGACATCAGTTACATGACTTTGCTTTTATGTGATCACATGTTTTCAGATGGAACTTAGAGGATTCTCTAATTGAATTTTTGTGATTTTACAATATTATCTTTATTACTGAATTGTATTAATAAAATTGAAAGACATATATTTTACATTTTTCATCTAATTCAAATGCATAAAGCTTTGTGAGACCAGCTGGTGCCATTTAAATGGGGGGGGGGGGTTCTGGGCTTTAAGCTTAGGGCCTCCCCGGGTCTAAATTCGACCCTGTATGAACATCAAACCCTACAGTTTCCTGTGTACTCAGTTGGTGTAAATTGCTGTTGTGTGATTTCAGGAAGGCTGTGCTGGTCGGACGTTTCAGTTTGTGGTGACGGGTCATGGAAAGTACGAAAAGGTCTGTGAGTCCAGCAGCTGCAGCCCAGGTCAGACACGAAGCTTTAACGGGTTTAACAGGTGTTTTTTTAAGTGTCCATCCCATCAGCAGCTGTTTTATTTAAATTCATTTAAAATATTTAAACTGTGTGTCATAAAGGAAAGGCAACACCATCAAAACTTTAATTATAATTACAGATTATTAGTCTATAAAACCATCTAGCATCAGTAGTCATCCTGTTCTCCTCACAACTGTCTAACTCATCTATTAAATGGACCACAGTCTGTGGACCCGTTGAATCCAGGTGTTTCTGTTCTAACAAGGGTCTGGGATCCAAAACAATAGGACTAATGCCACCCAGAAATCACCCAAAACCCCCTAAAAATCACCAAAAAATTATCCAAAAATCACCATCAAAACTATCCAAAACCCCCTGTAAATCCCCCATGAATCCCAAAGCTGAGTTAATAAAACCCGTTTGATGAGCTGATCTGTGCATGAGGAAACTATCTGGACCACAGTCTGTGGACCCGTTGAATCCAGGTGTTTCTGTTCTAACAGGGTTCTGGGATCCAAAACAATAACAACTAATGTCAGAATAGAGTTTGATATTATGGGATAGATATCCTATTAATTATTAATATTGATGTTTGTGTGTCTGATCCTCCTGAACAGGACATCTGACAGCTGGAGACATGATGTGTCCACATATTTATGTCCATATACGAGGCTGTGGTAAATAGGGGTGTGCAGGGGGCTGCAGCCCCCCCGCCCCCCAATCACATTCCAAATGTATAAATTAAATAATTAAATACTGTCGTTGTGTCATTGACTGACACATCTCACACTCATGTACGTCCACACAGACACTGTGGAACTGTTGGACAGACAGGAGAAGATGAAAACTTTGATCAGTGTTAGTTCAGATCATAAAAACCCATTTGGAACATCAGCTGAAGGTCTGTGCACCTGCTCCAACAGTAACCCCAGAGTGAGATTTATGAAAAACAGAAAGGTGGAAATGACTCTGAAAAGTTTAGGAAAATAAATGACAGTAAGTCAGTTTGGACCAAATGAAAAAAACAGAAATAGAGATAGTAAGTTATGTGAAAACACTGTTGTTTAGAAGGTAATAAAATGTGACCAACATTAACCCTTTCAGCACCAAGGACAGCAGCGCTCACACTCCTGTAAACCTTTCAGCACCACAGACAGCACCACTCTCACTCCCATCACCTTTCAGAACCACGGACAGCACCACTCTCACTCCTGTTCACCTGTCAGTGTCTGATCTGATCACTGTTTTCATCACAAAAAACAAAAAATATCCTAGTGTTTTTATTGTCAATCGGTGAAGGACTTTTAATTTCCTTTCCTCCATCAGATCCACTCAGACTCAGACATAAACAGGTCCAGTTCTACTCATCATCACCTCAGTTTAAACCAATGGTTTCCAACCTTTTTTACTCCTGACCCCATTTTAACATCACAAATTTCAGGCGACTCCAGACATTCAAAACGGAGACTTTTTTTTTTTGCCTAAAATTAATTTGGTTTTGATCATTTAATAGTTTGCTATACTATGTTGCAGATAAATGTTAATTTTAGACTACATTTAGACTATAAATGTAAATTTTTATCAGTAAGTTTTAAATTTTTTTTTAAATTAAATTGTTAGAAATTTCAGGCGACCCCAGACATTCAAAACGGAGACATTTTATTTGCTAAAATTAATTTGTTGTTGGTCGTGTAATAGTTTGCTATAATATGTTGCAAATAAATGTTAATTTTAGGCAACATTTAGGCTATATAATGTAAATTTTTATCAGTAAGTTTTATCAATTACTTGAAATTTCAGGCATCCCCATTTGAATTCCAGGCAACCCCACATGAGGCCCCGACCCCAAGGTTGAAAAACACTGGTTTAAATGTATGTCTGTTCTGTTCCTTGAATATTCTTTCTCACTAGTCCATGCTCTTTTGTCTGTTTTGTATATGTTTCTTTGTGCAGACAGTAGAACCTCCACAGGTGTGTGTTTCAGGTCTGTGTTTCACATTATTGTCTACTGTGTGTGACCAGTTGTTGGTTCTCGCTGCAGTTTTGTGTAAATCTGACTTTTCTCTGAGTCGGTCACTCATTTGTCTTTATATTTTGTGTAGCTTGTGCTTTTTTTAATCATTTATTTATCTTACGCAAGTAATGTCACATTAATAGTCAATCAATGTATTTTCATCACTTGAAAAGCGCTAATTGATTTTGCATCACCATTGACATGATCCTCACAGCCCCCCCCCCGCATTTGAAATGGGTTCCTATGGCTATGTCCATATAGTTGATAAACATCAGTATTTGACTGTAGTTTAATGGCAGATGTTTGTTCCTCAGTCAGATGTGATGACAGTAGATGGAAATTATTATTTACAGTCAGAGCAGGAAAAATATTAGAGACAGAGTCATGGAGAAAAAAAAATGTCGATATAAATTCAGTCCAAACCATCTGTGAGTCATTTAGGAAACAAAGAAAACTATTTAAACCAATGCACTGATATCTATCCCATAATATAAAACTCTATTCTGACATTAGTCCTTCTCGTTTTGGATCCCAGACCCCTGTTAGATTCAACAGGTCCACAGACTTTAGTCCATTTGTGTTTAAGTTAATAATGAATATGAGGAGAATGGTTTAGATTTTTGCAAATTCATAAGAAACATGTGAAGACAGCAGGACAGTGTGTTAAATCCTCTCAACTATTAACCAGAGAAATTCCAATTCCATGCTTCCAATAATTCAAACTAGTGCGCTGCGCTGTTTGGATCCACTGGTTCTACATGTGGCCGTTTTTGTTCTGTTGTGGATTTGTACATGTTGTACCAGGTTTGTCCAGCAGGCACCGCCAAAGTGTTCTGGGTAGAGCAACAGGATTATAAGACTGATTCAAAATGCACATGTCTAATAATAATAATAATAAGAAGAAGAACAAGAAGAAGAAGAAGGAGAATTATTATTATTATTATTATTATTATTATTATTATTATTATTATACTTGATTAAATTATTATTATACTTGATTAAATTATTTTTTGCTTGATTCAAGATTTTTTTTTCTCAATTCAAGATTGTTTTGCTAAACTCAAGATTTGTTTTGCCTAATTCAACATTTTTTGGTTAATTCAAGATTTTTTTTTTTTTTTTTTCCTTAATTCAAGCAAAAAAAAAAAAAAATCTGCCAATGAAACAAGTGAAAATGATCTTGTTTAGATTTGTTGAAATCAGATTTTCCAGATTTACTGTCTATAAATCAGTTCTTATACTGTGGGGCAAAAAAGTATTTAGTCAGCCACTGATTTAGCAAGTTCTCCTATTCAGAAAGATGAGAGGTCTGTAATTTTCATCAGAGGTACACTTCAACTATGAGAGACAAAATGAGAAAAAAAAATCCAGGAAATAACATTGTAGGATTTTTAAAGAATTTATTTGTAAATTATGGTGGAAATTAAGCATTTGGTCACCCACAAACAAGCCAGATTTCTGGCTCTCACAGACCTGTAACAACTTCTTTAAGAAGCTCTTCTGTCCTCCACTTGTTACCTGTATTAATGGAACCTATCTGAACTGGTTATCTGTATAAAAGACACCTGTCCACAGCCTCAAACAGTCAGACTCCAAACTCAACCGTGGCCAAAACCAAAGAGCTGCCGAAGGACACCAGGAAGAAAATTGTAGACCTGCACCAGGCTGGGAAGAGTGAATGTACAATAGGCAAGCAGGTTGGTGTGAAGAAATCAACTGTGGGAGCAATTGTATGAAAATGGAAGACATACAAGACCATTGATAATCTCCCTCCATCTGGGGCCCCATGCAAGATCTCATCCCATGGGGTCAAAATGATGATGAGAACAGTGCAAAAATCCCAGAACTACACGGAGGGACCTGATGAATGACCTGCAGAGAGCTGGGACCAAAGTAACAAAGGCTACCATCAGTAACACACGACGCCGAGAGGGACTCAAATCCTGCAGCACCAGGCGTGTCCCCCTGCTTAAGCCAGTACATGTCCAGGCCCGTCTGAAGTTTGACACAGAGCATATGAATGATCCAGAAGAGGATTGGGAGAATATCATGTGGTCAGATGAAACCAAAATAGAACTTTTTGGTAAAAACTCAACTCGTCGTGTTTGGAGGAAGAAGAATGCTGAGTTGCATCCCAAGAACACCACAGCTACTGTGAAGCATGGGGGTGGAAACCTCATGCTTTGGGGCTGTTTTTCTGCAAAGGGGACAGGACGACTGATCCGTGCAAGGGAAGAATGAACGGGGCCATGTATCGTGGGATTTTAAGCCACAACCTCCTTCCATCAGTGAAAGCATTGAAGATGGAACGTGGCTGGGTCTTCCAGGATGACAATGATCCCAAACACACCGCTCGGGCAACGAAGGAGTGGCTCCGTAAAAAGTATTTCAAGGTCCTGGAGTGGCCTAGCCAGTCTCCAGACCTCAACCCCTTTGAAAATGTGTGGAGGGAGTTGAAAGTCCATGTTGCCCAGCGATAGTCCCAAAACATCACTGCTCTAGAGGAGATCTGCAGGAGGAATGGGCCAAAATACCAGCTACAGTGTGTGCAAACCTGCTGAAGACTTACAGGAAACGTTTGACCTCTGTCATTGGTCAAAGGTTATGTTACAAAGTATTGAGTTGAACTTTTGTTATTGACCAAATACTAATTTTCCACCATAATTTACAATTTAAATTCTTTAAAAATCCTACAATGTGATTTACTGGATTTTTTTTTTCTCATTTTGTCTCTCATAGTTGAAGTGTACCTCTGATGAAAATTACAGACCGCTCTCATCTTTTTAAGTAGGAGAACTTGCAAAATCAGTGGCTGACTAAATACTTTTTTGCCCCACTGTATCTCACTGAAAAGTTCCTCTGTAGGTGATTCTGTCTGATTTTAAGTGTGATCAGATATTTGGACTAGAAAAGAGAAAAATACACTTGGACAGATTTAGATTTTGTCCAGTGTAACGATCATTCTAGATTCAAAACAACACAGATTTCTGTTCCTGTTTATGGAAGGACTACTATTAAGGACATCTACCACAAGAAAGAAACTCATCAGCACATTTGGGATTGAATGGACAAACCAACATTACACACTTGTGTTTGGAACACATTTATATAAATATGGGATAGTTTAGGACAGATGAACCAAAGGGACTAGTGATTTTACCACAAACAATGAATTTCTTGATTTATCGTTTGATTTGGTTCATTTGTTTATTTGACAGGGACAGTGCGTATGAATGACCCAACAGTACAGGACTGTTTTAAATACACTGGAGTTCATATTATTGCTGAATTCCATCTGTCGTCCCCAGACGTAAAAGCACACATGAAACCAACATCGGAGACATAAAAAACAATAAAAGCATTACATGCATAAAAACACCACAAATATAAAAACAGTACGTTACATTCCAGACCGATCCAAAAAGATCCAAAACAGTGATAAGACAACCACAGTCCGGTGAACCAGGACTAAAGAAAAACAAGAACAACACGGTACTTCTGCCCACAGCAGACACAGCTTTGAAATGGGCACGTCTTCCTTCAGCCTCACCATCCTCATCCTCATCTTCATCATTAGCACCACTGTCTGAGCCTTCATCCTCTGGAACATCATGTTCTCATCCTCAGCACCAGGACCACCAGGCAGGAAAGGACAGCACTGTGGTCATTAGTTTAACAGTTAATCTCATTAACCCTTTCATGCATGAATTATGAGAACCTTAATCAAGATTTTTTTTCCTGAGTATTTTTATTCCTCTTTAGGCATGAAAAAAAAAACAAACAATGTGATTGAATTTTTTTAAAAAATCAACCTGTTTTTCATGGAGTTACAAAAATGTCCACTCAGCTACACCATGAATTTTATTCTTGAAGCAAAGAAACATGTATTTAAAACCCAATATCATGAAGTGATATGAAAACAGTGAAATTAAACCATGTTTAATGCAGCTAATCTGATGTTTTCTCACATTTTAACATATTCTAATACTAGTTATTACTCACTTCATGGAGATAATATGCAAAAAATAAATATTAACAATTGATTTCCACTCAAGAACCAATCGAGAACAGCAAAGTTACAATAATGGTATGAATTGCAGTTTATGAGATGATGCATAAGTGTCCACTGTGTTGGTTGATATGGAACTAAAACAACAAAACCATGAATATACAAGAATAAAGCTGTAGAGTAACTGTCCACTGTAGTGACCACTATGCATGAAAGGGTTAAAATATGGAACATTTAGCAGATTTAGGCCCAATCCCAATTCACTCCTTGGCCCCTCCCCCTTACTTCTCCCCCTCCGTTTTGTGCACTCACGTGACAGGGTAGGGGTGTTCTGATTCTTGATGAGTTGGAGGGGAGGGGGTAAGGGGGAGGGGTAAGGGCCAAGGGGTAGGGGTAAAGGGGTAGGGTAAAAGGGGAGGGCCAAGGGGAAGGGTAAAGGGGTAGGGTAAAGGGGTAGGGTAAGGGCGAGGGCCAAGGGGTAGGGGTAAGGGGAGGACTAAGGGGAAGGGTAAAGGGGTAGGGGTAAGGGGTAGGGGTAAGGGGAGGACCAAGGGGAAGGGTAAAGGGGAGGGCCAAGGGGTGGATTGGGATTGGGTCTTAATCTCGGCATCAGATAATTTCTATAAAATTGTCGACCAGTGTTATTTTTGTCTCATAAACAGATCGAATCCACAAGTGTTGAACTAGTGTTTAGTTTTAATATATACATTTCTATATGTATGAATAAATCCATCCAAAATTAGACTTTTATTTAATAAGGAATATCTTCTACCTCGTAAAACCAAAGAACACATTGTTTTTTCTATTCCTTTGTTTGGACGTCATCATCAGGTCCATTTCCTGCCTTCGGTCCAACGTCTACACCCGTCTTTTCTTTTCCGCTCATCCCTCACTTTCAGGATCGGTCTAATCTCTGTTTTCACAAACCGTCTGCACAGTTGTTCAGGAATGTTACAAGCCCAATTTATTCCAGAGATCACAAACGGACTCTGAGCTTCGCTTCATTTAGAAAAATAAAAAAAGGTACAGAGCAAAAGAAACATCCAACATCCAAATCTGCTCCACACATGCGAATCCACTCCACTTTCAGTCCCAGCCCGGCCCGTCAAACCCATAGGAGCTCAGGTTCCACGTTCAGAACAATATGACGTCAAGAGGTTCAGACCGGTAGAAAAGAAGAATAACCTGGAAATAATGACGTCTTCTGTTCTGGTGGAATAAAAAACTAAGAGTTACGAAAATAATTACATTTACGGACAGCGTATTAAGGCCACAAAAGAAAATAAACCCACTGTCACTATGAGAATAAAGTCGTAAAATATTGAGAAAAACCAGTAATTTTATAAGAATCAAGTCGAATACAAAAATAGTCTGAATTTTACAAGAATAAAGTTGTAATATTTCGAGAATAAAGTTGTAATTTAAAAAAAATTCATAATTTAACAAAAATAATGTCGTACTTTTATGAGATTAAAATCATAACATTTCAAGAATAAAGCCATAACATTATGGGAATAATGTCGTAATTTAAAAAACATCCTAATTTACCAGAATACAGTGGTACCCACTGGTCTGATAATGCAGAACTGGAACATTCTGTGAGGTTCTACTTTAACTTGGGGTTTACGCACAAAGGACAAATACTGAGACTATTAGCCCCGCCCACCAAATACTGAGCCTATTAGCCCCGCCCACCATCAACACATTATCATTAGCGGTCTGATGCTTCACTTGTTGTGTTCGCTGTAACTGGAAACTGTCATCAACAAGGATTAGGGTTGATGATTTATAAATGAGGACTGTTTATCGCACTATTGGGAATTTATTTTCTAAATATTATGACTTTAATCTCAAAAATATGACATTGTTTTCACTAAATTATGAGCTTTTTTTTTTTTTTAACTGTGACTTTGTTCTCATATTACAAATTTATTCCCGTAAAATTATGACTCTTTTCGTATTTGACTTTATTCTTAGAAAATTATAGGTTTTATCTCAGTATTTTACGATTTTAATCTCAAAAATATGACATTATTTTCGTGAAATTATGACTTTTTTTTTTTTTTTAAACTATGACTTTGTTCTCATAATATTACAACTTTATTCTCGTAAAACTATGACTCTTTGTATCCACTTTATTGTCATAAAATTACAGGTTTATTCTCAATATTTTATTACTTTAATCTCAAAAATACATTATTTTCATTAAATTAAGAGCTTTTTTTTTTTTCAACTATGACTTTGTTCTCATAACATTACAGGTTTTATCTCAATATTTTTCAATTTTTTTCTCGCAGTGACAGTGTTTTTATATTCTTTTGTGGCTGTAATACACCATCGTAACATTTACAAACTATCCTTTCAGAAAAAAGATGTGAATAACCTGAAAGAAAAAAAAATTAATTTCAAAAGTAAAATAAGTGCACATTTGTTTTGTCTTCCTCATTTATTGGTTATTCTGTTCTTCATGTACTTGATCCCATTGGTCTGTTTGTGGAACCTGAACTCAAAGCACTTGGAGGACCTTGACTGTTAGTGTCTTCAGTGTCATTTCTACACTTTCATCCCCTGGGCTGGATCAGAACCTTAGGTGGGCTGGATTTGGGCCCCAGGCCACATGTTTGCCCCCCCGGGTCTAAGCCTTTATCAACCTGCTGTTCAGCCAATCAGAGGCCGGTTCCACTCTGTCTGTCCATCTGTTTGTCTGTGTCACAGTTTTATCTTCTCAAATTTGTTCAGTCTTTGCTCTTTTTTTTAGAATCAGTCTGTTTTAGTTTGATCTATTTTATTTTGAATCAGTCTGTTTTCTTTTTATCTACTTTATTTCCTGCCACTGAATTCAGTTCATAGTGTGAATCTGTAACTGGTTTCTCTGATTGGTCTGAGTTGAAAACTGTTACAAACACGTCTCTGAGTTTTGTCTAAAGGTAAAACTGCTTTAGGAAACTAGAACAGGATTTAAGGGAATATGGGAAAAGGACAAAACAGTCTGTTTAACCCTCAGGTATCTGAGTGAGTCTGGGATGGACACTGAGCAGCAGTTCAGGTTACAAAGGTTCAATGGTGGGGAGACTTCAACTACATGGAGTTCAACTCTGGAGTTCAACTACATTGAGTTCAACTCTGTAGTTCAACTCCGTACTTCAACTCCATAGTTCAACTACATGGAGTTCAACTCTGGAGTTCAACTCTGTAGTTCAGCTCCATGGAGTTCAACTCTGTAGTTCAGCTCCGTAATTCAACTCTGTAGTTCAATTCCATAGTTCAACTACACGGAGTTCAACTCTGTAGTTCAACTCTGTAGTTCAGCTCCATGGAGTTCAACTCTGTAGTTCAGCTCCGTAATTCAACTCTGTAGTTCAATTCCATAGTTCAACTACACGGAGTTCAACTCTGTAGTTCAACTCTGTAGTTCAGCTCCGTAGCTCAACTCTGTAGTTCAACTCCGTAGTTCAACTCCGTAGCTCAACTCTGTAGTTCAACTCCGTAGTTCAACTACATGGAGCTCAACTCCGTAGTTCAACTCCGTAGTTCAACTCCATTTGCTGTAACTTGCTGGTCATTCAACTCCATTCATATTTCGTGCAGTGTCAAATAGTTCAAATACTTTTTGGGTCATTTTTTCTTCTTTACTCAGTTTATAAACTACAGTTTTGGGAAACAACATAAAATGAAGGGTTTTGTTGATTTTTCTTTTTAATATCAATAGTATTTGTCCACTGAACACTGTCCCTTTGTCTTTGAACCCATGATCATGTGATGACATCACAGCCAACACTGCCTCTGATTGGCTGGTCCTGGCACTGCTCAAATACTTCGCAGATGTGTGATCATTACCACTGTGGACACCCCTCTTACGAGCCCCACCCCCTATAGCCACGGACCGCCCCAACCATGTCCATGTTTGGTTTCATATTCACCACATGGACACTGTGGAAATAAACAGTAGTTCCTAAAACGACTTTTTCCAGCTGTAGTTTTATAAACTCTGTTTCTTCAGGGGTACAAATGGAGTGAGTTTTATAAACTCTGCCTGTAAAGGGGCTTCACCAACACTGCAACACTTCAGATTATTTTACACAACTTGTCTTAGGTTAGAAATCAAAAGCTGTTCAATTTTGTGTGATTTTTAAAATTCTGCCCCCAAACTAATATTAGTGCATTGGAAACTAAAGTACAACACTAACACACACTATTATAACCCAGTTATAACCACTGTTTCACTGATGTCTGGGCTTTGTTTCAGAGGTGGAGCTCAAAACCTTTTTTTTTTTTTTTAGAATTAAAAGACTAAAAGAGTTTGAAATGAACAAATAAATAGATAAATGTGACATTAGTGTGTGACTTTTACACCCACTCAGGTCTGGGGGGGGTCTGCTGTGGACAGGACACCCAAGGGTTAAAGTTCACCGTTTGGTGTCCAAACACAGACTGTACAAACATCGATTCGAACACAAGGTGGAAACGGTGAAAATATCTGTATTTTTCTTTTTGATTTTTTTTTACACTTAGTATTTATTATCAAAACGCAGACCTACTGAAATCATCCTTTCAAAACAAAACACCTACTTTTCACTCTCAACCCTGAAATCAGTTCACATTCGTCTCAAACAGGACAAACTAAACCACTTGAATTATCCTTCAGTTCATTGGAGCTTGTCTCGTTGCTGTGGGTTCAGTCCATTTTTTACACATTCAAGTCCATTAAACTACCCATTTATTTCATTTTTAATTAAAAATGTTCACCTTTTCACTGCCCTACAGATGCATTTCAACCCTTACATCACAGGTGTCAAACATGCAGTCCGGGGGCCAAAACCGGCCCACCAAAGGGTCCAATCCAGCCCATGGGATCAAGTTACAACATCGAACTCAAAAATAATATCATAATAACCTATAAATAATGACAACACCATTTTTTCCTCTTTGATTTAGTGCAAAAAACATTAAATTATGAAAATGTTTACATTAACAAACTATCCTTTTACAACAACAACAAAAAAAAACTTAGCTTGAATTCAGGAAAAAATCTTGAATTAACAACGTCACATTTTTGTCTTTAAGTGTAAAAATAACATTAAATTATGAAAATGTTTACATTTACAAACTGTCATTTAACAATAAAACAATTTTGCTTGAATTAAGGAAAAAATGTTGAAGCAAAAAACGTTCAATTAAGTAAAAAAAAATCTTGAATTAAGGAAAAAATCGTGAATTAACGTCACATTTTTGTCTTTGTTTTAGTGCAAAAAATAACAATAAATTATGAAAATATTTACATTTACAAATTATCCTGTAACAATAAAATGTGAATAACCTGGACAAATATGAACAACCTGAAATGTCCAAAGAAAATTAAGCACATTTTTAACTATTTTTTGTCTGTTCCTCAGTGTTTAGTGTCTTTGTAGATCTGATCCATAATGCACATGTAGAAATGGTAAGTTTAGGCAGAATACTGATAAAATTGTACTTATATTTCTTAACAAATTACAATTTTTTTCAGGTTATTCACATCATTTTTGTTTGGATAGTATATAAATGTAAATATTGGCATAATTGAATGTTATTTTGTTGCATTAAACAGTTTGCAGTTGTCATTATTTATTGGCTGTCATGCTATTATTTTACTGGTCCAGTCCACTTCAGATTAAATTGGGCTGAATGTGACCAAACCCCCCCCCCGAAGAAAATGAGTTTGACACCCCTGCCTTACATACTGTTTGGGTCAGATTTGAATTAGATTTCACATGAATTAAATTAAGTCGTTTGTTCAATCAATCAGTGCTCAGTGAACAGACGAGTGAAAACAGTAAAGTGACAGGACCAATATTTTGACAGATATTAGTAATCTGCGTGCAGGGCTCCACCCACCCCCCACCCACCCCCATAGCCATATTAATTAAAATTAATTCATATAAACTCAAAACAGATAGTAACTGATACAAATACATTATTACAAATATTCAATTATTTCACTCAGTGTTGTATGTTGTCTACCACTGCCACAATAATGCTAGCAAATTAGACTACTGCTATTATATATTTTTATACTATTACAACTATTATTTTCCCCCTCACTCCCCCCTCTCTCTTTCTCTTGTTCATTCACACCCCCCTCTTCCCCTTTTCCCTATCGCCCCCTAACCAAACTATATTGTTTAGTTGCTATTTACATTTACGATCTTTTTCATTGTAATATGATGTTGTCGTTGTTGTTTTTGGTTTGTTTGTTTGTTTATTTGTTTGATTTTCCCTTTGTTTATGTGTTGGTATTTTTGTTGTTGTTCTTCTATCCACATTGTCTTGTTAACTATCACTAATAAAAAAAAAACAGTAATTTTTGGATACAGTTCCCTTATAATCACATTGAATGACACATTTACTAACTTCAGTCACTAGATATTGATATTAATATATTAATATATTAATTGCCATTTAAATTTTAAAGAATGATTAACCGAACAATTTTTATATCAGCACTTATAAAATATAGACTCACATCTTTTACCATAAGTCAGCATCAAAACCACCACAACTACAACATGCACTAGTTATTATTATTATTATTATTATTATTATTGTTGTTGTTGTTGTTTGTTGTTGTAAGACAAGTGCAGAATTAAATATAAAAAGCTGTAGACCCTTATGTGTGTAAATGCTTACTGGTGGTTGTAAATGTTAAACAGTCCAGAATAATGTTACTATTTTCTGTTTTGTTTGTATTTTTTCATGTTTCAGTTCAAATATATATATTATATATTTTGTCATCTGAAAACAAAAAACACATTATCTGCTTTCTTAAATATTAATTACAGATTAATCATCTATTCATTCACGTCACATCAGATATTTATAGATTCTGGACAGATCTGTGATTTTTTTTTAACTTGGAACCAGACAGTATGTAAGGGTTCATGACCTCCATTTGAGCCCCCCGCCCCCGCCCCCGCCCCCACCCCCCATCTCCAACATTTGCACCTGTGATCAAACCCACATAACTGATATCAATCAGACCATAATCAAAGCCAAGCGTCAGTTCAGGTCACACATCTGCTCTTTTTTTGGAGCTGAATCCTCGGGCCGTTCGGTTGAAGTCCTTGTGTTCGTCCTCCTGGGTTTTGCGTTTGATCAGGCCCCGTTCGAACACGGCGGCTATCTTTGTGAGCGGCTTCTCCGCCGCCTCTTTGAGCTTCCTGGCGTCAAATCGGGGACTGTACAGTAAAATGGGCAGGCGGTTGACAAAAGACGGGACCTCAGTCGGGTGGTCTTTGGCGGCCTCCTTCTTGTCGGAGGTGCCTTTCTTATTGTTGATTTGCTGCAGAATTTTATCTTTGGTGGAGAACATCTGGAACAGGAGGGCGTCCCACATCTTCAACGCCTTTGGACCTTTGTCATTGTCCTTCACCACCTCCTGATTGGAACTTTGGTCTGGCGACGGGTTCTGGCTCTCAGCGCCACCTGCTCTGCTGGATTCGGCCTGAGGTTCAGCGTCGAGCTCAGGAAACTTGGGTTCCTCTGGTTCGACGACCATGTGCTTCTTGAGCCGGGTCCATCCGCTGAGCTTACCCTTCAGGCCTTTGGGCTTCATGGGCTCAGCGGTGGATGAAGGGAGGTTCTTATCCGCGACCGACTTCTTCTCGTCAGCAGCTGAAGATGCAGTTGATGTCGCTGACTTCGTGGAGGGCTCGGCTACTGGGGCCTCCGTCTGGGCAGCTGTCATTTTGGTCTTCAGAGCTTCCTTCTTGTCTTTGTGTCCAGTTTTTTGCTGAGATGGCGGTGACGTTCCTCTGTTTGTGGGTTTGACTGAGACTGAGGCCTGAGGCAGAGAGGCAGGAGTGGCAGAATCAGTCACAGCGGCTTTAACTACGCACGCTTTCATCACAGTATCGTTTGGATCTGCACAGGAAATGTTCTCTACCGGTAGACCTGTTGACGGCTCGACATTAGTGGCGTGCACTTTAACCTGGACAGAATCAGTTTTTGCTCCTGAGGGCTTTGAGTCAGCGACAGAGGAAAGCGTTAAATCTACCTGCTGAGCGGACACTTGTGTCGAGTTTTCAGCATTTGTTTGAACTAGTTTTGTTTGGGAATGTACATTAACGATCGGGATTTTGGGCTCTGGAAGCGGTTTTACATGTGGACCAGTACCTGTGCTCATAGGCGTCTTAGTTTGAGTGAGGTTGTCATGGCTTGTTGTAGTACTTGGGGGGTCTTTGTGTTCTACACTTTGGCTCAAAGGTACAGGGGTCTGAGCAGACTGGGCTAAACCTGGAAGGTACCTCTGGACAGGGGTCAGGTCTGGGACTGGAGAAGCTCTGGTTGTGTTCCAGGGTTTAACTACAGGTTTGGTTTCTGTGCCAGTGGGGGTTTGACTGTTTCTGTCAGATGTTTGACTGTGGTGAAGCTTCAACAGCTTCACGTCAGTCTGAGACACTTGAACAGAGTCTGCATACAAACAGCTTTCATTCATAATAGTTTGCTTCCCTTTATCGGGTATGTTGACTGCAGCATAATTGGGAGAGGGGGGTATTCTCGTCTCATTACAAGATCTAACCATGTGTTTAAGTTTTGTTGTGGGACTCGCTAGCAATTTAGTGCCAAAGCCCGACTGAATACAAGAGGACTGCTCATTGATAGCGGTTTTATTTACAGGAAGAGGCTCCAGGGTCTGAGCTTTTATGAACTGTTCTGCTGTGGATTTGGAATCCAAATGTGTTGAAATACATCTGATATCGTGGGCAGGTTTTGCTTCAGATTGACTGTCGGGTCTGTCTGATCTCAGTAGGGGACTTTTCGGTGGTCTCATGACAGGACTAGATGGCACAGGAGGTTTTCTGATCTGCAAACCAGCATCGACCACCTGTTTGCAGTTTACGGCAGGATCTAAGATGGCGGCTGCCGAAGCATCTGTGTGAAGCCTGACCGAGACTTTTTTGGTTTCGGCTGTAGGAACATTAAGTGGCTCTACAGATGATTTAGTTGTGTTCAGGGTTGGTTCTGAAAGCTTTGACTCGTTTATACAATGAGTTTGATTTGTTTCTTGTACATTCAGTTTATCGTGAAGATGTACTGCCTGTACGTTTTTCGTAAATACACCAACTGGTCTAGTGGAGGTTTGTGGATGGAGTTTTGTTGCTGAGTCGTTGACTACGTCAGCCGTACTATCAGGGATATTGACTCCCATATTTTCTGGGCTTAACTGTTCGGGGTCTTTAGTGTGTATTTTATGAGTGGTGTCAATCGAGGGCTTGTTAATTTGTGTTGTTGTGGCTCTGCCTGAGTTTGTGTGAAGACCTGCTCCTGGATGATTATCCTGAATATTAGAAAGTGCACAACTCTTTATGTGAAGTAGTTTGTAGTCATTAGTTTGGACTACCTTTGGGGCTTCTTTTGAATAAGCGCTAAAGTTTGTCAAGTCTGAAATGTTGGGGGACTTCAGTTTGTTGGTGTCTGTGCTCAGTTTGCTCTTTAAAGCGGCCGTTACTTCAGGTGTGTTCGGTGTATCTGAAAGTTTGATTGAGGGATACTTGGGTAAGTGAATTGTGTTTTCCTCTTTAGTGTTCGTGTATGTTTGAGCATTTGTGCTGCTTTGCCTTTGCTGTGTCAGCTGTGCAGATTGTGTGCAAATGCTGAACTGTGCCAAACACAGAGATGCCGTGACCGGTTCATGTGGAGGCACAGATCCAGCACATGTGGGAAGGCCTTCTTTGGACAGTTCTTTTGAGAACAGGGGTTTGGATGTTTTGTCTTGGATGCGTTCTTCCTCAGCAGCCATTAAAGACACTTTGGCCTCATTGGGTAGCTCGGCATCTGTGCTTATGTTTAAATTCTGCTTGAACTTGTCTGTTGTTTTCTGGAAAGTGGTTGATGTTTCTACAACCACTTTGGTTTGTGCTCCAAAGAGCATGACACCATTTATAATGGAGTTCCCTGAGAGTTTTGGTTCCAGCTGTGGGTTTGTAAGGTCTCTGAGCACTTCAGGAGGCTTAGCACTGAGTGGAGCATTAAACCCATTTACTATCGGCTGACTAACACCACCAGTGGTTTGGGAAGACCGCACAGGTTTATGAAATATCACTCTTTCCTCTGACAGTTGTTTTGGATTAGTAATTTTAGATTTTGCACAAAGATTATCAGTTTGGAAACTAAAGCCTTTATTCTGAGGACTGTCATCTGTGATGTTTGCACTGAGCTGTGTATTGTCTACTTTTAGCCTCAACAGACTAGCATCAGTGAGGCTTGGAGTTGTATCTACTGCTGTGTGTGCCTCACCTGCTTGAGGTATCGGTATTGGTGCCTCAGAGTATGAGGCTTTTGGTGCGGATACTTCGCTTGTAGACTGTTGAATAGATTTCTGTGCCGAGCCAAGTGGCAGCTCAGCGTTTACTGTGTCCACAGCAGTTGTTTTAATTGATTTTATTGCCATACTCTGCACTTCAGTCACAGCTTTGCTAGTTGTGAGTTCTGAATCGGTTACAGACGACAGCAGCTGTGAGCTCTGAGCAGAAGGCGGACGATGTTCATTAAGACACTGTGAGGTAGGTGATCCATTCACTGTTTCGTCTGACTCTGCTTTATTTGCAGAGACATCGTTAAGTGGAGTTTGTTGCTGCGGCGCAGTAGTCCTAATTCCACCGTAGGCGGCGTATTGAACTGGTGTAAGACCATAATAAGTTGACCGAGATTTGGGCTTGGAGGCAGCTAAAGACATTTGAGTTTCTAATAACGACGTCAAAGACTTGCGTGCCTCTGCCACAGGGGGGATAAAGGTGGACGGCAAAGGACTTGGACTGTGCACTGAAAAAACTCCTGTTGGGATGAGATTTGGAGTCTGTGGTGCAGTTGAGAAAAATAAAGGGACCTCTGGCAAAGATGAAGCTTGACTTTGGTTGGTTTTCAGTTTTGTCGAGACAGATTCTGTGAGTACTGTTCTGACGATACGTGAATCAATGCTTGATGCTGGATTCTCTCTTGAGGGTTGCTCAGTTGTAGCCAAACTTAAATTTAAAGTACTCCTCTGTGTAACTGGAATTTCTATCTCTTTGTAGATGTTGGCCTGGTTGTTGTTGTTGAACATCCTCTTCAGCTTCTGTTCCGTGGTGTTGTTTTGAGGGGCTGGTTTGTCTTTTAGTACCTCTTTGCCGATGACAGGAGCCTGTAGATCATGGCATAGGTTCAAAGCAGGACTTGAAGCAAATAAAAGTGGGTTGGGTTTTGATATTTCAAAGCTGCTTCTGGATGCGCTTGTAGGTGTGCAGGATGGGGTTTTAGGTCTTCCACTTGGGGTTCTGGAAACATTCAGATTTGGATCATTATTCATGTCCCTGTACCTGGCAACTGCAGAAGCATCCTGGTAGGATGGATTTAAGACTGTGAGGTCCTGCATGGAGGGAGGTTTAGAGATCTCATAAAATGTTGCCTTTGATGTATAGATCCTGGTTTGTGGGGTATCAGGCCTTGTCTTGTTCACTGCTTCGATGAGAGATATCTTTGAGGCACTAATTTCTGAGGTCATGTGATTTGGAACAGAGTTAGGTCTAGCGGTCCAGGACCAGGACTGGCTGGAAAGTTTGTCCTTTGCAAAGGGGTTTGTCTCCCTCTGCCCGTTGGAGCCTGATAGCAGAACCGGAGGGGGAGGTGGGTCTGAAACCTGAGCAGGTCCTGGGCCACCAGTGGAGGGGGCTGGGGTCAAAGTCATACTGTGGGTGGATATTTTGGGGCTGGACTGAGACACAACAGCTGATGGGGCTGCTGTGAGTGGCCCGTGGGAATTTGGCGTCACGACGGAGTTAAAAGAAGCAGGAAGAGGCAGAACCTGCTCAGGTGGAGCCCGGGGTGGCGAGGATGGAGGTGGCATCGTGAAAGGAGACGCCTCATCAAATAAAAAGGACGAGCACTCGTACAGCGGCGCCACCTGCTCCTCGGAAGTCCCGGGTCCGGGCGGGTAGTTGCTCTGTTCATACAGCGACCTGGGGAGGCTGAAGGCCAAGTCGGGGGTCCTGGGTGGGCTGGCCTGGTCGCTGTGCTCCAGGTCAGTGCTGGCTTCATTAACGGGGGACAAACAGGAGCGAAAGGGGACGGGCGTTTGGGACAGGCTACCCTTCTTCTTGGCTCTTTTCTTCTTGAGTTTCTGCAGCCGGGCATTGTCTTTTCCTGGTTTGGGTAGAAGAGGCGGAGGGTACTGCTGGTCCGACTCCAAGCCATTAGTGTAACTGACCTCCATCAGCATGTCTGAGTCCTGCCACACAAAGCAGACACACCAGTGTAAGTCCACAGCAGACACAGAAATCAATCAATCAATCAATTAAATAATAAAACAAAAAATAAATTAAATAAATTAATTAATTAAAAAAAAATTTAAAAAAAGAAAGAAACTGAATTTAAAAACAAAAAATTAAAATTAAAAAAATTAAAATTAAAAAATAAATAAATTTAGAAATTAAAAAAATAACAAATTAAAATAAATAAATAAAATGAAAGAAAGAAAGAAAGAAAGAAGAAACTGAATTCAGATAAACTCATCTTAATAACTGAAGATGAAAATGAGTTCATAACTGAGGCCATGGCAAAACAATGAAGCAGCTTTAGCCAAAGTTTTAGTGAAAACACTGATATAAATTAGTTTTTCAAATGATCCTGATGCTACAAAGTGTAATCTGTAACTGGCGCCCAAAGGAAAAGGCGTCCATCCTTTTTCAGATACCACACTCCAGAAACTGTGTGAATTTTCATGTTTGACACCATCATTTATCACAAAGCTTTACTCTGAGGTAATTAAACATTCTTGCTTATATATATTAATCCGACTCATTTTTTTCCCTTCCAGCTGGACAAATAAATGAAGATTTGTGAAACATCCTGGAGTTCACAGCCTTGATGCTGAACACGTTTCAAACATGAATACACCTTCACCTCCTGTAGATGTGTTTCTTTAATGCCATTGTACTCATTAAAACTCGTACCACTATTGTGCTTTACTTTTCTTTGTCATCCTGTGAAAAACTTCCCTTCACATTTCAGTCATTACTGTAGCAGGTTCCGATCAAATAAAATCAATTAAAAGTGTTTCTGATATTTAATGACTCATTTCTGTAACTGTAAATATTTGCCTTCATATGTTCTCATACCTCTTTTCCACTAAAAAGAACCTGGTGCTAGTTCAGTGCCGGTGCTCGAGCCAGTGCTTAACTCAGTGTTTTTCAATCTTGGGGTCGGGATCCCACGTGGGGTCGCCTGGAATTCAAATGGGGTCGCCTGAAATTTCTTGTAATTGATAAAAAATTAAAACGTCCTAATAAAAGTTTACATTATACAGCCTGTCTAAAATTAATGTTTATTTGCAACATATTCCAGCAAACTATTACATGATCAAAAACAAATTAATTTTAGTCAAAAAAAAAAAGTCTCTGTTTTGAATGTCTGGGGTCACCTGAAATTTGTGACGTTAAAATGGGGTCAGGAGTAAAAAAAAGTTGAAAACCACTGGCTTAACTGGTTCCAACCTGGTGCCTCCAAAGAACCGGTTTGTTTTTCCATCGGCCTAAAGCCAAGCAGAGCCACATCATTGCATCAGCGTGACATAATGTGTTCTTTAACTTCCTCAGTTTTGTTCAGAAGCTGGTCCAGGGTCTGCTTGAAGCCTTCTCTCTTTGTATTTTTTCAAACACCGGCTTTGTGCCAGAGACTCCCTCCAACTGGTCTTGGACTTCGGATGAAGACCACTGTGTCAGAAACACTGGGTCTCCTCCTCAGTCCACTGCTGCTGGTTTTTGGCGCACCCCGAGTTGCGTGGGAGTGCGAGGGCCTGTCATAACTGCTCATAAAAACTAGGGTTTTTTTTTCCCTTTTTCAATATGGCCACTAATGTCGAATCATCCACACACTTTTTGCAGGAAAGTCATTGGTAATTTTCAAAAAGTTACTCTAAGAGGAACATTTATAATGTTATTCTTTTTTTTTTTTTTAATAAGTACTTCATGTACTGAAACAATGCATTTTTTGCTGATCTATATAATTATTGTACAAGACAAACCAGTGAAACATGGTGTGCTCTGAATTTAGGCAGAGCAGATCATTTACAGCGAACTGTTTTTTATTGAAACATGGATGCATGGAATGGACGCCAGGGTTTGTGTTGTTGGAAAATAACAAAATGTTTTCGAAAGAAATTAAAACTTTTCTTGTTTACACAGCAGGCAAGAAATGGAAAGAGTATTGATAATATTGAAAGATGTCTTATGAGTTGTATCAGACAGCTGTTGGTTGGTGAAGGAGTACAAATGTATA
Organism: Sphaeramia orbicularis; assembly: GCF_902148855.1. Classification (NCBI taxonomy): domain Eukaryota; kingdom Metazoa; phylum Chordata; class Actinopteri; order Kurtiformes; family Apogonidae; genus Sphaeramia; species Sphaeramia orbicularis. The sequence goes on along the minus strand of NC_043959.1, from coordinate 11,925,386 downwards.
GTACTTATTTTGTTTATTTTTTTTATTGCATTGGGCTGTTGGATATGTCCCATTTGTGTGTGTGTGTGGGCGTGAATGGTTTAAGATTAATGTAAAATAATTAAAATTGTAATGTAATGTAGAGGAGATCCCAGGAAGAATAGCAACTGATGATTCAGTTGCTAATGGGGATTAATAAATGAAATGAAATGAAATGCATAGTTACTTGATAATTGAGTCATTATAGTACAATTAAATTGTGTTAAAAATATGTGTATCATATTTGATACTGCGCGTATATAAGGTATTTATACAAACACCTAATCTATCAAATGTGATACAAAAAATATCATAAACTAAATGAAATGGCTAAATGTTTAGTTTGGATTTTGTTCAAAGACTTAAAAAACCTCATCTCTTGTGTCTAGTTTTGGATGTTTTCCAGGGGTTAAATACAGCCTGATGTCACTGCACTGATTTAACTGGAGCTTTAATCCAGGTTGTCTGACTTAACGCTACAAATCTAGGCTCTCTCGTCACTTCAGGCTCATCTTCAGATTCAGACTCTTAATTGGATCCTGAAGGTGTCTCATGGCTCCAGAAGAATCACCGGTGTAAATAGAAAGGCATGCGAAGCCGCCGCTCATAGTGCGACTGCTTTGAAACCGTGACAAACAGCCTTTAAAATAGTCTCTCAAGGAGACTGGGATTTAAAAGTGACCTCTACAGGAAATACAGCTGAAGCCAAATGTAGCTGATGTTCACAGGCAGAACAAGCTCCAACTGCCTGGACATGAACAAAGTCCAAGGAAAAGAGTTCACATGCAACATTTACAGTACAGAAAAAAAAAAAAAAAATTAAAGGTTTGGGAGACTTTCGTGACCAATTTTTCCTCAGATCTGTCAAACCTCAGTCATATCCTCAGTATCATGAATCTGTAAGTCTGTCTGTCATTACTCACCTGAATCTCTTCCCTCACAGTGAACAGTTTCTTAGTTCCATCCACCAGAAACAAACCATGTATTTATATTCAGAGCCGGGAGGGAACTGGGCATCTTCGGAATTTTGTTGCGATGCGCATTGTGGGAAATGGAGGTTCGTTCAGCCGCCTGACAGCGGCAGCGTGACCATATGATATTATATGGATGAAACAAACGGCCGAAACAAGGAAACGGCTGGAGGAATATACACAGAGGGAAGGGAGCTCCTGCTGTTTCCACCTCATGTCTGTTCCACCTGCTGCCACTGCTGCTGTCAGGTGGCTGCACGAACCTTCACTTCCCACAATGCACATCGCGACAAAATTCCAAAGATGCCCAGTTCCCCCCCAGCTCTGTTTATAAACACATGATTTGTTTCTGGTGGATGGAACTAAGAAACTGCTCACCGTAATGCAAGAGATTCAGGTGGGTAATGACAGACAGACTAACAGATTCATGATACTGAGGATATGACTGAAGATGGACAGATTAGATGAAAAATTGGTCACGAAAGTCTCCCGCACCTTTAATGTCAACAAATCTAGAAGATATGTGCTTCAGTACTTCCTTTTTACACCAGTCTCCTAAAGGGGTCAGAGGTCAGATCAGACATGTACCCACATAGACCATATGCTGCGTTTCCACTGTGTGGTATCAGCTTGGCTCGACTCGGCCTTTTTGCTTTTCCATTATGAAAAAGGACCTGTAATCTGATACCCGGAACTAGTGTTTTGGTATCACCTCCGCTGAGGTTCCAAGACTGGGGACCAGATACTAAAAGGTGAAGTGTAAACAATGCAGACCACTGATTGGTCAGTTGTCTCTGTGACCCGCCCTTCTCCAAAAAACAGATGTGGAAGTTTACAGCAAATATGTCAGTAGGTTAATCCACATGATGACAGTCTGTAAAACTACACCATGGTCGATCTAGGAGGTTCAGACGTAAAAATTCAACATGAGTTTGACAAGACAACACGCAACGAGCGAGTTTATCAGCAACTCTTAGCAGACGACACGGAAGTAATGCGCCGCATCGCTATGATGACCAGGTACTGTAAATTGGGTAGTATCCTGTAATAGAAACGGTTTCCAGGAATAGGACCTGGTACCCGAGTTGAGTCGAGCCGTTTCTACATTGTGGAAACGTGGCCGTGGCATTAGTCAGTGTCTAAGCAACTGGTGTCTGTTGCAAAAATTTTTAAAATTTTATATTTCTTTGGAATGGCAGTTTCATTCAGAGTGTTCTGTATGAGCCCCATTCAGAAGTTACTTGGGTAAAAAAACTTTCCCTCGACCCCAAACTTTCCCCGAAGAAGTTCCTGGTAGCGAGGTATTACTTTTCAGATTACCCGGAATTCTTGAGGGGCTGTGTGCTGGAGAACACTGATTGGTGGACTACACTCACAGCATTCTGAACTCCGTTCACCCACCACTAAAGCTAACTGTTTTGTTTGTTCATTTCATTTCCACAAGCTTCGTATCATATTTTGATAATTCAGAAAATGGACCAAAAGAGAACCTACGACAAGTGGACCAACGACGAGGTCCAGGGTGTTTATGAGTATATTTGCAGAGGAGGAAATTCAGACAGACTTTGAATCGCTGACATGAAATGATCGAGTTCATGTACAAGAAATACGAAAAAAGATGAAGAAACTCATGCAGGATTATACAAAACTAAAGGATCACAAAGGTTGCAGTGGATCCAAACAAACCGATGGTCTGAATATGACAGAAATATTCACTGTTTAGTTGGTTCCATGCTGTAACAGTATCAGCAGAACATCAGCTGTTTAGTCAAAAGTCAGGTTAACCTAATGCTAATGCTAATGCTAACTGGTCAACAGTCTGACACTAAACCTAAATCACAGAACTGGATGTGTTCGTGTTGTCGCCGTGAGCGGAACACTGATTTATTCGGTATCTTTGTGATTTCTACCTGAAATGGACCGGACGGACCCGCCTCTTTTTCCGAACCTGTGGCTCGTTTGTGTCCTCGTCCATCATCTCCTGTCCTTTACAATGTCAGACATGTCACATGTCACATCATAGTAGAAGGAATCTGTCGTCATGTGTTCTGTTATTACCTCCGCCAAGGACGTTATGTTTTTGCCGGCATTAGTCTGTCTGTCTGTCTGTCCGTGTGCAAGATAACTCAAAAAGTTATGGACGGATTTGGATGAAAATTGCAGGAAATGTTGATACTGGCACGAGGAAGAAATTATTACATTTTGGTGGTGATCCGGGGGGGCACTGATCTGCCTTGGCGGAGGTCTGCGGTCTCTGAGTGCTTTTCTAGTTCATTTATGCATTTGTAGTACTGTTCATGTAGGAAAGAGAAACAGGGACCAGGGCCATGGAGTTCCAGACTGGCTGTCCTGGACCAGCTGGTCCACACACTGGTCCAGGACCAGCTGGTCCAGACCCTGGTCCAGTAGCCTGAACCTTTCACACATGTTTATTTCCTTTTCATCTCAAGGCACCTGCTTAACAAAAGTTGAGGGGGTGAAATGAAATACAGAATGTGCAATAGTGACCCCTCCATCATGCAATATTTCTTTTTTATCTTTACTAACTATTTATTTATTTATTTTAGTGCAGTTTTTTAATATTTTATCGTATATAGGGGTTGTTTTTAGTTGGTGGTTGGTTTTTTCTGAGTTCTTATTTCGTGCTGTGCATTTTGCTATTTCGTTCTTTAACAGCATCTGGGATGTTTTTATTGAATGACAATTAATAAATCTGAATCTTTTTTTGCTCCTTTTGTTTTGTTTCAATTTTTAATTAAAAAAAAATTCTAACCTAATATTGTCTGTTCATTTACAAGGCATCAAAATATAAGTAGACTATAAGTACTTTTATACAACTTAATATACAGTTGAATTAAATGCAGTCATTTGAGTAAATGTGTCTGACTTTAGGTTGAATCTGGACTATATCTGTGAAACAACAGAAATGAAAAAGAACCATCCATCGCATTTAAAGTTAGACCTGATTGAGTTTAAGGAATGAAGAGTTGAAAATACATGTGCTACCATTTTTAAATAGAAACTAAGGATATGTAACGATGGTTAACTTCATTTCAAATGGACTGCAGGTTCTGTTTCCCCTCTCCCACACATCATCAACCTGATTGGAATAAATTAATCTGAACTTTAGGTGGAAACACAAAACACACAGTGGACAGACGTGGACCAATGAGGACACTGAATGAGGACACTGAATGTCTCATTGACATTTGGTCAAATACTCATGTAGGTCCTCCATGTTTGTTTTCATCAACACCCACCGTCTGTGATTAACCCCGCCCACAACTTTTCTGTCCAATGCCAGCACAGTTTGTCACATGCTTCTGTTTACGTCCCCCTCCAGGAACTTCGATATTTTCATGGGTATTTCACTCTATTATTTCTATATTCACATGGGTATTTTACTGTTTTCTCATAGTCCTGGTGGAAATAATCTTTTTTTTTTTTAAAAGAAACAAAACAAACAAAAATGTCACCCTGTTTACAGTATCCTGATATATTGCGATATATGGTAATGGTGGTCCCAGTACTGTGGTCTGTATGGTGTTGTCAGATCACAGTCCTACTGAGGACAGGTTTCCTCCCTCAGTGCCTGGGACATAAACAGTACCCTGTGTGTATGTATGCTTCATTTCTCCTTTTCCTGCTGCTTTTCCTTATACTGACTGGATTCTGCTTCTCGAGGGGCAGCGTGAGGTGAATTGTTCCCTCTCTGAATATCCGAGTATCTTTGGGTGAGGTTCTAATTTTAGTCCCAGGGAAATAAGAGCGAGCGTCCTGACAGCGAACACCTGCTGCCCACCGTCTGCTTCACAAACAAAAACAGCTTCAGTCTGCTGGAAACCAATCTGACGTCGAATCCTCTGGGAGGTGATCCCACTGTCAGACCACCGGCCAGCGCTACCCCCAAAGTTGGACATGACAAAATGGGTTTGTCAGGATTCATCGGATAATTTTTCAGTAATATATGCATATATACTATGGTGGCTGACAAGGGCCAAAGACACTGCATCGGCCCAGTGCGTCTGTTAGAGAAAACGGCTGCAAGGACAGAAACAATGCAAATTCACAAAGTCAAACACAGTGTGAACCAGGAACAAAAAGAGGAACGAGGTACAAATAAACAAAATGTACAAAAAGAAACAAAAACACATGAACAATCATCAAATGATCTGCAAATAAAGAACTGATTCAAACCATGAAAATATGTGCAGATGCAAACGGCTGCAGACCCAGTCAGTCCAACAGCAGTGCTCCAAACCTGTAGGGGGCACTGTCAGCAGAACAGACACAGGACGGACAGACAGATGGAGAACAGCTGACTGACAGGGTTTAAAACTACAGCAGGAACAAACTGAAGGTACGGCGTAATGCGGTCATGTGACTTATTGGATTCTATTGTACACTAGTCTGTTGTCTGTAAATGCTGCCCCCTACAGGTTTGGAATACTTCTGTTGGACTGACTGGTTCTGCAGCGGTTTTCATCTGTACAGGTTTTCTTGGTTTGAATGGTTTATTTGCAGATCATTTGATGATTACCTCCACCAAGGGGGTTATGTTTTTGCTGGCATTGGTTTGTCTGTCTGTCTGTCTGTCTGTCTGTCCATGTGCAAGATAACTCAAAAAGTTATGGACAGATTTGGATGAAAATTTCAGGAAATGTTGATTCTGGCACAAGGAGCAAATGATTAAATTTTGGTGGTGATCGGCGGGGGGGGGGGGGGGGGCACTGATCTACCTTGGCAGAAGTCTGCACTCTCTGAGTGCTTTTCAAGTTATTCATGTGTTTTGCTTCTTTTTGTGCATTTTGTTCATTTGCACCTCGTTCCTCTTTTTGTACCTGGTTCAGACTGTGTTTGAGTTTGTGAATTTGCATTGTTTCTGTACCTGCAGCTGTTTTCTCGATCTCCGACGCTTTAGGCCGTTGGAATGTGTTTGGCTGTTTTTGACACTGAACTTCTTGACAGTAATTATTTTAGTAAATTTGTGTCTGTAAAAATAAAACACATTCGGAAAACGATAATCGCACATATGACCTCCATATTTGTTTTCATCAACACCTGCCGTCTCTGATTGACCCCTCCCCCTACTTTTCTGTCCAGTGCCAGGGCAGTTCATCCCATGCTTCTTCTGTTTGCAAACTTCGGTCCAATAGCAAAAAGTGCAACGAGAATGTATCCATCCATCCATTCTCTTCCTCTTATCTGGGGCTGGGTCGCGGGGGTAACAGTCTAAGCAGGGATGCCCAGACTTCCCTCTCCTCAGACTCCAGCTCTTCCGGGGGGACCCTGAGGCGTTTCCAGGCCAGCCCACAGACATAGTCTCTCCAGCATGTCCTAGGTCTTCCCCAAGGCCTCATTCCAGCAGGACATGCCCGGAACACCTCCCCAGGGAGGCGTCCAGGAGGCATCAGACACAGATGTCTGATTCACCTCAGCTGGCCCCTCTGGATGTGGAGGAGCACCGGCTCTACTCCGAGCTCCTCCCTGGTGACTGAGCTCCTCCTCCTATCCCTAAGGGTGCGCCCAGTCCCCCTACGGAGGAAACTCATTTCGATCGCTTGCATCCGGGATCTTGTCCTTTCGGTCATGACCCAAAGCTCATGACCATAGATGAGAGTAGGAACGTAGACTGACCGGTAAATCGAGAGCTTCACCCTTTGGCTCAGCTCCTTCTTCACCATGACAGACCAAAACAGCGACTGCATCACTGTAGATGCTGCACCGATCCACCTGTCAACCTGACGCTCCATCCTTCCCTCACTCATGAACAAGACCCTGAGATACCTGAACTCCTCCTGAAGGAGGAGTGCAATGAGGACGCGATCCGACCCAAACGTAAAAAAATAAAGTCTGCATTCGAACTAATTAAACAAACCACAGGACTGTCCAGGTGTGAACACGTCCGGTAACACTATGTTTTCACTGTCCAAGTGCGACCTAGTGAAACCTGTGAACCTTGTTGCATTCACATACCAGACGTGACTGACGAGAAGAAAGTCTGTGATGAATAGCTGACATGAGTGAGAGGAAAAGTTGTCAGAGTAACAGTCAAGTACAAGTCTATACGTCCATGAAAGCTCTAATGCAGGGGTGTCAAACTCATTTTAGTTCAGTTCTATGGAAGTAAATCTGTCTCATCAGATTCTGAATTATAAAAGATATTGAATTTGTAGCACTGAATTTTTCTTTGCACTGAAATAAAGAATCTGGATTTTTTTGCACTGAAATAAGGTATCTGAATTTTTGGTTTTTGCACTGAAATTAAGTATCTGAATTTTATTTATTTATTTTTTTTGCACTGAAATTAAGTATCTGAATTTTTTTTTTTTTGCACTGAAATTAAGTATCTGGATTTTTTTGTTGCACTGAAATTAAGTATCTGGATTTTTTTTTTTTTGCACTGAAATTAAGTGTCAGATTTTTTTTTTTTTTGCACTGAAATTAAGTATCTGATTTTTTTTTGCAATGAAATTAAGTATCTGAATTGTTTGTCTCTGAATTCAACTATGTTCATAAATTTAGAATTTAAAAAATTCAGATGCAAAAAATTCAGATACTGTCAGTGCAAAAAAAAAAAAAAAAAATCAGTGCTAGAAATTCAGTGGCTTTTATAATTCAAAATCTGATAACAGATTTACTGCCATACCTGTGCTGTATACAGTGTGGTGCTGAAGTTGGTTCAAACCACTGAAAAACAGAAGCTGCAGAGGAAAGTGATCTGGAAATGTGTGACATGTTTTTTCCAGTCATTTAATAAGTTGAATGTGTTGTGAGTTTGTGCAGTGACAGTGAAGAGGAGCAGCTGAAACATGAGCCCTCCCCTTTTAAGGCAGTGGGACTAGACCGTCACAGCGGCTTCCATTGGAGGAAAGTTTAAGATTAGCTGTAAGATAAAACTGAGCCGTGACCTCAACCAGCCTGAAACAGGACATGCATGAACCCAAACCAAGACTGAGCGCTTTATTCCACATCAGTTTGAGCGTCGGAGGCACTTACCTGAAGGGAAAAATAGATGTTTGACTGGAAAGGCTGCAAAGACAACAACAACATGTCCACATAAGTTACAGCCCATTATTCATACAGTTACAGGTACGGTTACAGTTACAGGTACAGTTACAGCAGGGGTGTCAAGCTCATTTTAGTTCAGTTCCACATTCAGCTAAATTTGATCTGCAGTGGGCCGAACCAGTGAAATAATAACATAATAATATATAAATAATGTCAACTCCAAACTTTTCTCTGTGTTTTAGAGTGAAAAAAAGTACATTTACATTATGAAAAAGTTTACATCTACAAACTATCCTTCCAAAAGATGTGAATAACATGAACAAACTGAAAAAATAAGTGTAATTTTAACAATATTATGCCTCAGTTTATCATTTGCACATGTACTTTATAATATAAAAAATACATAAAACATGTAATAACAGGCAGAATATTGTTAAAATTGTACTTACTCCTCTTAAGACATTTCCGGTTGTTCATATTTGTTCAGATTATTTACATTTTTATGTGAAATCATACTTTGTTTTATTGTAAATACATGAAAATATTTACATTTACAAAGAGAAAAATTTGAAGTTGTCATTATTTATATGTTATTATGATAGTATTTGACTGGTTCTGACCCACTGGAGATTAAATTGGTCTGAATGTGGAACCTGAACTAAAATGTAAAAAAACATAATAATATATAACTAAGGTCAACTCCAAACTTTTCTCTATATTTTAGACTGAAAAAAGTTAAATTAAACAATGAAAATGTTTACATCTACAAACTGTCCTTCCAAACAATGTGAATAACTTGAACAAACTGAAAAAATCAGTGTAATTTTAACACTATTCTGCCTCAGTTTATCATTTACACATGTTCATTATAACTTACAGATCACAGTGGATCTACAAACACACAAAACATTTAATAACAGACAGAATATTGGTAAAATCGTACTTACTTCTCTTAAGAAATTTCAGGTTATTCACATTTTTGTGAAATTATACTTTGTTTTATTTTAAATACATGAAAACATTTATGTTTTCAAAGAGAAAAATTTGCAGTTGTCATTATTTATATATTATTATGATCGTATTTTACTGGTTCTGACCCACTGAAGATTGAATTGGTCTGAATGTGGAACCTGAACTAAAAGGATTGATAATATTTTCAGTTTAATTTTTGCATTTCACAGATTCATCCCCAGGGCCGGACTGGACCCTTTGGTGGGCCGGATTTGGCCCCCGGGCCGCATGTTTGACATCTGTGAGTTTCAGTTACAGTTACAGTTACAGTTACAGGTTGATTCCACTGGTTTGTTCCCACACTCGTCCGTCATTTCACATGGACTGACACTGAAAGCATGTCTGATTAAAGTCTGCTCATGCGTGTTAGATGTCAGAGTTAGCGTCTGCTGCAGCCCAGCCGTCAGATGCAACTCCATGGGTTTACCTTCAGAGAGTGTGTGATCTGTGGGCTGTTAATCCCGGCTCAGAGCGCCTCGGGGCCGTCCCATCCTGATTCCAGACTCAACTGATCTCAGTCTGCCTCAGCCTCAGCCTGCACTCCATCCAAAAATAAAACCTCCCTCTGCTGCCGCCGCTGCTGCCGCTGCCACTGCAGGGGCTGATGGGGGTTTCCAGCCACTTGAGACGGACCAGCTGCAGCCCCTACAGGCAGCCAAAGACAGGTCCACCTGAGGCCGGAGTGGGGGGGGTGACCTCCGACACATCCAGACCAGCAGCCCAAAACCAGGTCCAGGAGGTCAGAAATAACCTGATCAGACTGGATCAAATGTTGGAAAACAAGCTGTTGAAAAGGTTCTGATCAGGGTGAAGCACATCATCCACTGGGGGGTGGGGGGTGGGGCAAGGTTATTATCATTAACGAAAACTAATGAAATGATGAAAACTAGAATTGAAAAAATAATTTTCATTATCTGAAATAAAAAACTATAATATATATAAACTATAATATATATAAAAACTGTAATTAAAAGGAAAAAAAAGATAACTAACTAAAACTGTATTGTGTGTTTACAAAACTAACCAAAACAGATAAAAATTATGGGCAAAATTCCCTTCATTTTCGTCTTTGTCAACGTCAGATTGACACAAAATCGATTTATTTTGCTTGGGCAATTTTCTCTGCTGTCATCATACGACACTTGACGGTCCGTCACTTCTGGTTTCCAGTCGTCTTCTGGTCCCCACTCTACCTGGAAACATAGAGACTAAAGTTGGGAGAAAGCAGCAGAGTCCTGTCTGGGATTTATTTGAATATGATGGAGAAGAAGAGAAAAGATATGACAAAACTAAAATTAATACTAAAGCTAAACTAATAATAAGCATTTAGAAAAAAATGAAAACTAATAAAAACTAGCAAACCTGCTCTAAAAACGAATTAAAACGAATTGAATTAGAGAGAAAAAGTCAAAACTAAATAAAACTAAACTATAATGAAAAATCCAAAACTATTATAATGGTGTGTGTGTGTGGGGGGGGGGCGGTCAGACGGTGAAGTGAAGAACTTTGTGGTTGGATCAGCAAATGTTTAGGCTGTATTCACTCCTGCCTTGTTTGGTCCCTTGGTTCGGACCTTTTGGGCTGGTGTGAATAAAAAACACTTTAAATATACAAAACTTTATTAATATCTCAAATGCATGGTCATTTTTGTCCATAATGAACATTGAACAGGTTTTATCGATTACGGATAGCCCTTCCGGCTTAGCATGCTAATGCTAGCAGCTACGAAGCTACCATGAAGGCTAAGCGCTAACACCTAGCGCTAATGCAAAGCGCTAACTAGCGTCAGCTAATCAGTGAGCGTGGCGCAGTTAAATACACCAAGTCCATGCATTTTACAGACATATACACACGTTAGGCATCATACAGCAGCAGCAATCAGAGTAGTGCACTGAAATACAAAGGACAATAGCAACAGGCTAACGGCAACAGCAATACAACTCACCAATTCAGGAGTTCAGTTCACTTCTCCTTTCTTTTCCCTCTCTCTCATCCTCAATAGTCCTCTATAACTGTAGCGGAAAACACATCTATACATTGAACTGTCCAGGGATATAAATGTGGTGCAGATAGGTGGTTAAACAGGTGAGTATTTACCAGCTCTCTGACTCCATGTTTGCCGTCCACACCACAGCTCACTCTACCATCCTCTCTCTCTTACTTCCTCTACCTGTTGCCAATGTGGTGCCGAATTCTACTCCCTGCCGAAAACTGCTCCCCCTTCCTAAGTCAGCCATGAAGAGGATAATAATGCAGTTCTGTTTTTTGTCTGTTTAATATTAAAGAATGTGCAACTGTAAGGTATGTAAAACTTTCTGAAGTTAAATCTTAGCTACACAACACACAAAATATATAACAATATAAACAGATAGTGCCGAAAAGTGCTTCACCTACGGCTGGGGATGCAGTTAGCAGAATTCGGCACCGGGTACTGCCAAAAACTGCATCCCCCATCAGAATTAGCTTGTGAAGCTAAAGGAGTGAAATGACTTTAGCGGCTCACATTTGGAGTTCTTCTGGTGTGACAGGGTGAATTTGGTGCACTTTGTGCTCTTTATGGCTGATTTAGGAAGGGGGAGCTGTTTTCGGCAGCTGCTGGCGATGCAGTTTTTGGAACAACAGCCACTACTATCGTTTGATGCCTCAGCTCTGCTCTGATTGGCGCTCTAATCTCACGATACCATGACTGTTTCTGGGTGCACAGGTAATGCAGGCACACACAAAAAATAAAATAGATAAATAAACACAATCACAATACTTCCAGTTCCTTCAAGTTGCATTTTTCATTCATTTTGGAAATTCTATAAGAATAAATAATGTCAAAATTGCTTAGGAGACCTGGGTTACAAATATCTTTATTGAACTTTATATTACACAATAATTAACAATATTCTCAACATAAAGCAAACAATTAGCAACATATTCCCCCCAAATAAATAAATGAAAGAGAAATTAAGTAAATAAAATTAAAATAAGCATAAATAAACAGCATACAGCTCCATAAATCAGCACCATTGTCAAAATTAATTGGTCTCATAACATCTGAGAAACTCAGTTAACCCTTTGATGCATGAACTGTGAGAGCCGTAATCAAGATTTTTTTTCTTGTGTGTTTTTATTCCTCGAGGCATTAAAAAAAACAATGCAATAGAAGTTGTTTTTATGAACTCATTTTTCACGGAGTTGCAAAAATGTCCACTCAGCTGGATGCCATGCTTTACATTTTTCAAGCAAAGAAATGTATTTACTGATAAACTGTGTGAAAACTATGAAATGAAAACATTTTTAATGCAGATAATCTGATGTTTTCTCACATTTTAACATACACAAACACTAGTCATTACTCACTTCATGGAGATAATATGCAAAAAAAAAAAAAAAAGTTAAAAAAAAAAAAACCCTGTTAATTACAGTTTAATGACAATAACTAGCAATTGATTTACACTTAAACATGTCAGTGCAGATCAGGTTTATCAAGAACAGTAAAGTTACAGTAACAGTAGGAATTCCAGTATATGGGACGATGCATGTACTGCAAAAATCTAAATCTTACCAAGTGTATTTTTCTCATTTCTAGTCAAAATATCTCATCACAACTAAAATAAGACATAATCACCTAAAGAGTAATTTTTTTTTTTTTTTTTTTTTTTTTTAAACTTGAAATCAGATTTTGCCGATCTGTTGTCTATAAATCAGTTCCTCTATCTCACTGAAAAGTTCCTCTTTAGGTGATTCTGTCTGATTTTAAGTGTGATGAGATATTTGGACTAGAAATGAGAAAAATACACTTGGTAAGATTTAGATTTTTGCAGTGAGAGCATCCACTGTGTTGGCTGATATGGAACTAAAACAACAAAATCCATGAATATACTAGAAGCACTCGGAGAGCGCAGACCTCCGCCAAGGCTGATCAGTGGCCCCCCCCATGGGGCCCCCCCACCCCCGATCATCACCAAAATTTAATCATTTCTTCCTTATCCCACTTCCAACAAACCCTGAAAATTTCATCCAAATCTGTCCATAACTTTTTGAGTTATGTTGCACACTAACGATCAGTGCCCCCCCCCCCCCCCGTGGGCCCCCCCCACCCCCGATCACCACCAAAATTTAATCATTTCTTCCTTATCCCATTTCCAACAAACCCTGAAAATTTCATCCAAATCTGTCCATAACTTTTTGAGTTATGTTGCACACTAACGGACAGACAGACAAACAAACAAACAAACAGACAGACAAACAAACAAACCCTGGCAAAAACATAACCTCCTTGGCGGAGGGAATAATAAGAGAACAGCTGTCCACTGTAGTGACCACTATGCATGAAAGGGTTAAAGGTGACCATATTCTCACTAAATCCCCTCTCCTTCCTCTAACAAGGTCAGACAAATGTTAATGAATGTCTTTAAATCTGCTGTTGGACTCCAGGAGCCCTGGTTCTGTTTCTGTATTAATTCATGAGGGTCTCAGTCTGTTCAGCTCCTGTGTTTCCATGGACCTGCTCTCTGTGGTGTCTGAAGGACGGACCCCCAACTTCATGACTGTTCTGTGCTTTGCCTTGTCTTGCAGTGACATCATACACTGACCAGCAGAGGTCCTCGGTGACAGCGTTCACACCCAGGAGCCTCAGACGCCCCTCACATCCACACCGCTGGTGGACGAGGGAGGGAGGGGGGGCAGTGGACTGGGTTCAGCTACAATAGAAGGCTGTGTCCAAGGTTCTAATAGTTTTGGATTTTTCATTGTAGTTTAGTTTTGTTTTGACTTTTTTTTTTCTCTAATTCAGTTCGTTTTAATGCGTTTTTAGAGCAGGTTTGCTAGTTTTTATTAGTTTTCATTTTTTTCCAAATGCTTAGTTTTAGTTTAGTTTTAGTATTAATTTTAGTTTTGTCGTATCTTTTCTCTTCTTCTCCGTCGTATTCCAATAAATCCCAGACAGGACTCTGCTGCTTTCTCCCAACTTTAGTCTGCATGCTTCCAGATAGAGTGGGGACCAGAAGACGACTGGAAACCACAAATGACGGACCGTCAAGTGTGGTATGGTGACAGCAGAGAAAATTGCTAGAGCGAAATAAATCGATTTCATATCAATCTGACATTGACAAAGACGAAAACGAAGGGAATTGTATCCATAATTTTTATCCGTTTTAGTTAGTTTTGTAAACACGCAATACAGTTTCAGTTAGTTATCATTTTTTTTCTTTTAATTATAGTTTTTATTTATTTCAGGTAACGAAATTTAGTTCGAATTCTAGTTTTCCTCATTTCATTAGTTTTCGTTAACAATAATAACCTTGGTTGTGTCATGACTCTTTTCCACCAGAGGGTTCTGCATGTGGTGGGCAGATGGAAAAAAAGGAAAAATCAGGTAATAAATGAATACAGTTAAAAAAATGAAATTATTATTTTCTTTTATTCATCATTGAACTTCAACCTGTTTGTAAGTAAAGGTTTTGGCCTCCTACAGTTGATAATAAGGATGTTATGTCAATCTACTGTTATTATATTGTTTGTATGTTTTTTTTTACCTTATTTGTAACATAAACAGGTGGTTCCAGTCCCACCTCCCATATGTATTGTATCTTATTTGGTCGTGGATCCAGCTGATGTCATCATGTCTATGTGTGTGATGATGTCATATCAACTGCCTCTATATATGTGACAAGTTTGACATGCATTGCACTAAATCTGCACACCAGCGTCCAAACATTGTTGTTTTTAAAGCCCATTTCTCCAGTTATTTAGACAATTTAAAGAACATCATAAATTCTAAAGCAAATAAAATAAAATAAAAACTATGTCAAATGTATAATCTAATTTAATTTGTATAATTTCTATTTTATGCCTCGAGCACTTAATTTTATATACCGGTATACATATATATATGTGTGTGTGTGTGTGTGTGTGTGTGTGTGTGTGTGTGTGTGTGTGTATAACTTACATGTGTTTCTATATATTTGAAATGTAAAATATATTATGAAATGTGAATTTTTCTATCCTTTTTTAATGTATACTTTTATTTATATATACTGTTCAATTGTTCATTGTTCATTAAAAAAAAGGAAAGAGTGAAGGGAAGATATATTATCAACCTTTTAGTTATTTTTGTCAAATTTCACATTCATTGCACTAAATCTGCACACCAGCATCCAAACATTATTATTTTTAAAGCCCTTATCTCCAATTATTTAGACAATTTAAAGAACATTATAAATTCTAAAGCAAAAAAAAAAAAAAGTCAAGTGTATAGTCTTATTTAATTTGTATAATCTCTATTTATACATCGAGCATTTAAAAAAAAAAAAAAAATTATTTACATGTGTTTCTATATATTTGAAATGTAAAATATATTGTGAATTTTTCTATCCTTTTTTGATGTCTACTACTATGTATATATAGCGTTCAAATAATAATTAAAAAAGACAAGTTTGAAATAAAGTGAAACAAAATGGATGTTTTCATAGACATTTGAAATTTCATCCATTATAAGTAAGTGGAGATTTTTTTTTTTTTTAATTCATAACAAAATTTTGAATTTTGAACTACTTTTACCAAAATGTAATCACATCTATTCTGGGTCAGTGGTAATCTATAAACCCAATTAGGTCTGAATTCAACCAATAGTTTAGCTGCTAAAGTGTAAACAAACAAACAAACAAACAAACAAAAACAACAGCCCTTTCCTCTCCTTCAGGGGCCGGAGTCATAATGAGGGTGTTTGTCAGAAGGTTGAAGGTCAGTTTAAATACTGATGAGAAACCGGTTGGACTGTATTAAAGTGTCAGGAGCTCATTTGTACCTATTTTTTCTAAAATAAAATCATAAAATCATCAACTTTAATCTGAGCTTTAATGAACATCTACATGATCAGTGAATTAAATTTGGGAAAATACCTGATTTTTATTAAAGAAACTCAAAATACAGAGGATAATATTAGAATAAATGGGGATAAACTGCTTAAGAAAGGTTCAATACAGAAAACAGTACCTTAGTGAACAGCTGTAAAAGGAACACTAGCCTCTTTTCCATTGAGCCTCAAATTGTGCGAATATAACCTGCGCATAAAAATTTACCAAATGGAAAAACAACTGTAGAAGCCAATAATGTAATAACGACCGATAATGTAATAACAGCCGATAACGTAATAACGACCAATAAAGTAATAACGACCAATAATGTAATAACGACCGATAACATAATAATGACCAAAAATGTAATAACGACCAATAACGTAATAATGACCGATAACGTAATAATGACTGATAACGTAATAACAGCCGATAACGTAATAACAACCAATAACGTCATAAATTTGCCATTTTCAAAATGTAATAGGCTGGTAATGTAATAAAAGTCCTGAACCGACAACATAATAACTTTTGGTCAATAACGTAATTACATTATTGACCAAAAGTTATTCCGTTGTTGGCTTGGAAAGAGAGAGAGAGAGAGAGAGGGAGATTTTATCACAGTTCTATATAATAAATGAAACTGAAATACAGTGATATTCATATATTATTACGTTATTGGCTCAGTTATTACATTTGTAAAGAATTTTTTTTTTACCAGGACAACAACATAATAACTAGCCAATAATGTAATAAGTTATAATGTTATTGGCCAAAAGTTATTACATTATCAGTTCAGGACTTTTAGTATGTTATTGGCCAGTTATTATGTTATTGGCCTATTACATTTTAAAAATGGCAAATTTATTATATTATTGGCCGTTATTGTGTTATAGGCTTCTACAACGACAATTTCAGCAAAACTGTAATTTTTCAATTAAAAGTTTTTGCACTGAGAAGAGGTGGTTTTTCGGGCGTAGCGCAAATGGTATATCACACAAAACTGCAATGGAAAGACCTTTTTTTGCAACTAGAGTCAGGTGAATAAAAAAAACGAATGTTGATGTATGTTACAACAAGAGAAGGAGAAGAAGAAATGTGTGTGCATGTGTGGACACACCAGGAAACCCAAACATTTTAGAATTTAGTGGGAGATAGAGGGGGAATATATAATAATAATAAAGAATATATCTGTAAATAAACACCATATTCATGTTTATGTTCATGGAATGACTTCTCATGTCATCTCGCGATAATAAATAAACAAATCATTGCATTTGTGATTTAATGGAAAAACCAACATTACGCACTTCTGTTTTATCGACATTTTGTAAATATGGGTGAAGTTTTGTGCAGATGTCCGATGGAAAAGAGACTACTGTGTCTTTGTGGGTTAATCCTGACCTAAACTCCAGTCTAACCCTGAACACAGCCCTGTCTATTCAACAGTATTTGTGTGAAAAACCAGTGTTCAGCCACAGAAGGTCTGAATGTGTGATTGAACAGATGGAACCATGGACGTGAAAGGACTGAATATGAAATCTGTTTGAACACACACACTGACTGAGGGAATCACACACAGGGATCAAACATAGACCTAAACCTGGACTGGATCCTGTTGGGTCGAATGTTCAAGGATTTGAATCAGAGGCGATTTCTCATAGACTGCAAGGGAAGCTCAGCTTCCCCTGAAATTACCAAAATTAAATGGTCAAATCTGTACGGTTGTGTTGACATTTTATTGACTACAAATGTGTTAGAACACGTTCATCTCACAGACAAGTTTGTTCAGAATCAGCTTTATCACAAATCATCGAACTTGATGTTGTTCACTTCTCATCCATTCCAGTGTCGCTGTTTTCTCATTTAGTCTCTGCTCAGTGCATTTGCCTGTAGACGCTCAGCGTCCATGCACTTCAATGGGACTGAGTGGAACAGTTTTTTTCGTTGCCTCAAAGCTTGATGGTAACAGGGTTTGTTAAAGAACGCCAAACACACAATAACATACGTAGGGCTATTCATACTATTGACTATATAACAAAGACAAATTCCAGTGCAGTCCTTCTCAGCTTAGATGCTGAGAAGGCCTTTGACTCTGTAAGTTGGCACTTCCTGTATCAGGCAATGGGTCGTTTTGGCTTCTCAGATCAATTTATAAAATGCATAATGGCACTATATTCAAATCCAACTGCAATGATAAAAATAAATGGAGGCTTATCTAACCCTATAAATCTACAAAGAGGCTGTAGGCAGGGCTGCCCTCTTAGCCCCACCCTGTTCAATTTGT
Source organism: Sphaeramia orbicularis (assembly GCF_902148855.1). Taxonomy (NCBI): domain Eukaryota; kingdom Metazoa; phylum Chordata; class Actinopteri; order Kurtiformes; family Apogonidae; genus Sphaeramia; species Sphaeramia orbicularis. The sequence goes on along the minus strand of NC_043959.1, from coordinate 11,907,243 downwards.
TCATTGAACCCTTAGCCCAGATGATCAGAGAGGAGAAGAAGCTACACGGTATTATTATAGGAGGTGTTGAATATAAAATTTGTTTGTATGCAGATGATGTGTTGGTAACATTACAAAATCCAGGTTTTGGTGTACCCCTGCTTATGAATGTCCTCAAAATGTATGGATCTCTATCAGGATACTCACTTAATGTGCATAAAACGCAGGCCCTTTTATTTAATTTTATCCCCACTCCAGACTTAATTGAAAAATATAAATTTAACTGGAACTCATCCCTTATTCAATATTTAGGTGTGTCCTTGCCAAGGGACTTGACCTCTCTCTTTGCTACAAATTATGAAAAAATTAGTAAAAAAAATATACAAGGATTTGGAAAGATGGGCTTTGCTTCCCCTAGACATCGGTGATAGAATAAGGTCAATTAAAATGGTAATCCTTCCTAAATTATTATATTTATTCATGGCTCTACCAGAAGAGGTTCCACTGAAACAATTCAGAGAATGGGACAAGCATATTTCTAGATTTGTTTGGGGAACAAAAAGACCACGGATAAAGCTCTCTGTTTTACAGTTGCCGAGGGACAGGGGAGGCATGGCTTTACCTTGCCTTAAACATTATTAGATCGCAGCCCAAGTAAGATCACTAGTACTTTGGTGTAGTGAGTCCTATACGGCTAAATGAAAAGGCACGGAGTTTTCCTCCACTGAAGTTCCATTACCTTCAATTCTTGGCTGTCTGGACTGCGCTAGAGCAGCCCTACAGCTGGACAATTTATGTGTATGTAACTCAATTAAAATTTGGTTACAAGTGGTCAAGACATTTGGTCTTCATAAACAAATTAGGATCCTAAACTGGCCTGTGAGTGACCCGCACTTCCAACCTGCACTACATGACTACAGATTTAGACAGTGGTCTAAACATGGTCTAACTGCTTTCTGCAGGATACTTTCAAAAGGACAAATGGACAGCTTTCAAAATCTTTCTCTCAAATTTGGACTTGGTAAACATGATTTTTTCAGATATCTCCAACTCCATGATTACTTTGTAAAGGAAATACAATGTTCTATGACACAGGCTCCCTCTCACCTAATTCAAATACTGGTAGAAGCCTATAAAGGTTCCAGTAACAAAAACATCACTGGTAAAATTTAGACAGCTTTGAATTCAAAAGACAATGAGATATATTTTCACGCAAAAAAACAATGGGAGAGGGACCTGCAAGAGGAAATACCAAATGAGATATGGTCAGAGGTGTGGAAGTCTCAAAACTGTACTACAAACTCACTATCATGGAGGGATTTTTGTTGGAAATGTCTGGTCCATTTCTTTATTACACCTGCACGAAAATCACATTCTTCTGGAGTTCATTTTTCCTGCTGGAGGGAGTGCGGTTCACTCGAGGCAGATCAAGTACATGTATTCTGGTCCTGTCCTGGTATTGTTGGCTTTTGGGGAGAGATGATTGAGTTGATGTATTCAGTTTTTGGTGTTCATTTTGATATGTCATTGGCTACTTTGTTTTTTAGCATTCCCCCAGAGGAATTACAGGAAAGAGACATATATTTATTTAGAATACTGCTTGCCGCAGGCAAAAAAGCCATCACCAAATACTGGCTTAAAAAGGACCCTCCCTCAATTTCCTTGATGATAAAAATTGTCAACCAAATCCATTTAATGGAAATGATGACACACAATCTCCACCTACAACAACATAAGGGTGTAAAGCACTGGAAAAAATGGGACTTTTTCATTCAATCTGTGGACAGTAAACAGTCTGTAAATGTGTGAATGTACCTGTGACCTGTGACCGTGTTTCTCTTTTGTTTTGTATTTTATATTAAAACAATAAAAAATAAAGTACCAAAAAAAAAAAAAAGCTGGATGGTAATTGGATAAATGCCTCCATGTTGTCCTGCCCCCGGATGCTCAGCGTCTCTGGGGGTGAATGGAGCTGTGGGCGGAGCTCGGCCGGGCCGGACGCTGAGCTTCCACGTGCTGATTGGAGGTTCGGTCGAAAGGCTGAATCCCGTTTGACTGACAGCTATTTTGAGATCTACTCCTTCACTTGACAGAGTTCAGTTTAATACCATCACGCATTCTGCTGTGAAATGGAGAGAGAAACCACTACGAAATGACTTGTTCATTTTTTGCACTGTAAATAAAACACACTCATTGTACTTCCCAATTACAGGATCCCCAGGAGCACTACAGAAGTCTGTACATGGCCATCCTTAATAGTCTCATAGAGCAGATTCCTTTGCGTTTTTCAAATTTGGAAAGTTTGCAGTTGTTAGAGTTAGTCAATCCAGGGAAGTTTGCTGATATGAGAGATGTGTTTCCAGAAGAGGCATTCCAGAGTCTTCTGAAAAGTTATGGTGTACATTTTGATTCAGGGAGACTGCGGTCTGAGCTTCAAGTCCTGTATTGGAATGAGGACTTACAGGGGAACAGGGAAAACTGTGTGATTTCTTGATTTTTCTAAAAGATCTGGAATTGGCAGTCCAATGCCTCAGTTATACAAACTGTTGTCACTAGTGGCAACAATTGCAGCTCCATGGGCAGGTGTAGAAAGGAACTTCTCTAGTTTAAAAAGGCTCCAGTCCTACACCTTCAACACAATGGGCCAAGACCATCTAAGCTGCCGAGCTCTGCTGGCCACTGAGAGGACACTGGTCCAGTCCCTGGAAAAGATGCCTACTTGGTACAATAAGGTCACTGACTATTTTCTTAAAAAGGAACGGAGGACTGAATTTATGTTGAATTAACTTGACAATTTTTTTGATGTAAGCCGACAATGAGCTTCCCCTCTCTGAAAGACGAGTAAACACCAATGATTTGAGTGGAATGATTCATTAACAATGTACAGTTCAGAGCAGAATAAAATACTAAGACACAAGCATCAACAGTCCTTCTCAGACATTGAACCAAAATAAAACGTAGACTAACACCTGGAATTTTCTTTTACATTTAACTAAACAACATAAAGTGGGAAAAAGGTTCAGACTGCAGCAGAAAAGACACACAGCATCTTAGAGAAAAGAGTGCATTGTCTTCATGAAATAAATGAACAGAATAATCCAAACACACTGTCTGTCCACAGTATTCTTCAGTATCGGTGGTGCTTCCATGGTTGACAGAACATTACTGAGACCAGAGTTTTTCTAGTTCAGTCAGTTTAGTTCCTACCCTGTCGTCTTCTTCCTTCAGTCTTGGCCTTGCAATGGTGATGTGTGGGTCGTGGTTTTTTTCTTTTTCTTTTTTAAGCCACTTTGTAAAATTTTTTGACCCGCCCCGCAAATAAAATGACATTTTTTGGACCTGCGTCAACCCGACCCGGGTCTGCTGATCCGCACATCACTACCACTCACTGTGTTCCATGTTTTCATGTAAAGAGATGAGAGTATCGACATGTGCTGAATGACGGCTCACATGCTGTTGGGCGATGGAAGGGGGAGAGAGAATAACACACGAGTAGTCGACTCCTCCAAAGTAACGTCGACTTGTGCCACAGATGTCGACACATCGACAAACCGACTTTTCAGTTAATGTCCTAGATTCAACTGATCTTCATTTTCTTTCAGTTTGATGTGATTTGATGCATTTATAATGTTAATTTTGCTTGGCTCCACCCCCTGGAACCCCCCCATCACTTATAATGTGTGAGGGTTTTTTTTTTGTCTAATTCCTCTTCAGGTTTTGCACTTTTTCAGCCTTGACTGTTGAAACTGATGCTTTGGACCTTCATCCTGTGGGACAGTGACATGATGGTGATAAGAGCTGGGAGTGGGAGCAGCTCAGTTATTATAGCTGGACTCAAACACACACACACACTCAGTGTCTGCCTCCATTGTCCACATGCCAGTGCGATGGCTAATGCCCTCATGGGTAAATTTAGAAACACAGGCTTCTCAGCTGCTCCTTTTCCAAAACCAGAGCCTCCTCTTCAATCCACACCATTTCATCCATCTCCTTCTGCAGGGTCACACACACACACACACACACATGCCTCACTGTCATCTGTCAGCCAATCAGGAGCTGACAGGATCAGGTTTCTCTATAACAGCAGGACCAGGTCTGGGAGTGACGGACAGACGGACACACGTCGTCTTCACCGTGTTAGGAGCTGCTCTACCTCCCACAGGTACGTACCTCTGCACACAACACCACTGTACTAGTACTACTGCATCACTACAACTGCATCAGTACAACTGCATCAGTACTGCTGCTGCATCAGTACTACTGCATCAGTACCACTGAACTGGTACCGGTCCTACTGTACTGGTACTTCTTTACTGGTACCAGTCCTACTGCACCGGTCCTACTGTACTGATATCGGTCCTATTCTACTGGTACAGGTCCTACTACACTAGTCCTACAGCACCAGTACCAGTCTTACTGCACCGGTACCGATCCTACTGTACCAGTACCAGTCCTACTGCACTGGTCCTACTGTACTGCTATTGGTCCTACTGTACTGGTATCAGTCCTATAGCACCGGTACCAGTCCTACTGCACCAGTCCTACTGCACCAGTCCTACTGTACTGGTATCCATTCTGCAGCACCAGTCCTACTGTACTGGTATCTGTCCTACAGCACCAGCACCAATCCTACTGTACTGGTCCTACTGTACTGGTATCGGTCCGACTGTACTGGTATCAGTCCTACAGCACCAGCACCAGTCCTACTGTACTGGTATCCATCCTACAGCACCAGCACCAGTCCTACTGTACAGGTCCTACTGTATCGGTCCTACTGCACCAGTACTGGTCCTACTGCACCAGTACCAGTCCTACTGTCAGAGTTCCTACAAGTTACATGTCAAACTTTTTCAGACCTTTTTAAGTCTACTTTGTCACACTGGGAAAAAATTTGTGACTCCAACATTTTAAGAAAATGTATTTATTTACTCCAGTGTCTTTATTTCCACTGTTCAGAGTCATTTTTCATCAGGGCCTGAAAAGTTATCGATAGTTGGTTCCTATTTTCAATATAAATTGTCAGGTTGGAACAGGTGGAGTTTATTTAAGGTGTGTTTATTTATAGTGTGTTTATTTATAGTGTGTTTATTTTAAGGTGTGTTTATTTAAGGTGAGTTTATTTAAGGTGAGTTTGTTTAAGGTGAGTTTATTTAAGGTGTGTTTATTTATAGTGTGTTTATTTTAAGGTGTGTTTATTTAAGGTGAGTTTATTTAAGGTGAGTTTGTTTAAGGTGAGTTTATTTAAGGTGTGTTTATTTATAGTGTGTTTATTTTAAGGTGTGTTTATTTAAGGTGAGTTTATTTAAGGTGAGTTTGTTTAAGGTGAGTTTATTTAAGGTGTGTTTATTTATAGTGTGTTTATTTTAAGGTGTGTTTATTTTAAGGTGAGTTTATTTAAGGTGTGTTTATTTTAAGGTGAGTTTATTTAAGATGAGTTTGTTTAAGGTGAGTTTGTTTAAGGTGAGTTTATTTAAGGTGTGTTTGTTTAAGGTGTGTTTATTTAAGGTGTGTTTATTTAAGGTGTGTTTATTTAAGGTGAGTTTATTTAAGGTCTGTGTATTTAAGGTGTTTTTGTTTAAGGTCTGTGTATTTAAGGGGTGTTTATTTCAGGTGTTTTTGTTTAAGGTGTTTTTATTTGACTCCATCATAGCTGTGTTTTTGCTGCGTTGTGTTCTGTTGGATCTGAAAACACCAGACTGGTTCGGTTCATGTTGGACCTATTTAACACATGTGTTTTGTGTGCTGTGTGTTTTGTTGAACATACCTGGTTGATATTGGGCTCTGTTTCCAGACTCTCTGTGGTAAATGATGAACTTATGGTGTCGGTTCTGGGATGGACTGTTTAATGAACGTCTGTTTAAAGCGGGTTTCCAAAGTTTCCAGATGAACAGGTCCATTCAGATCCTGTGTCGGATAAATATATGGGTTTGGTTCTGTTCGAAGTGGTGGATTTTCATCTTCTTCGAACTCTTAAGGTGGACTGGGACCTCCAGCTTCTTTGAACTCTTAAAGTGGACTGGGGCTTCCAGCTTCTTTGAATTCTAAAGGTGGACTGGGAACTCCAGCCGTGCACAGACTCTGACACTGGTTCCATCCACACTGACTGTCACATGTTTGATCTGCTTTTGAAGTGTTTTTGGTTTTTATTATCCATATTTGCTGATGTGAGAAGAACATTTGCAGCTGCATGTTTCACGGTTCAGGTTTTCCACATGTTGATGATGCTGCAGACTGTTTTTTTTTGTGTGTGTGTTTGTGTGTTTTTGTGTACTTGAATCCATGAGATGTGAAGCCGTTTGTTCTCCTCCTTAACCCTTAAAGACCCAGGGTACGTTTATGGCCCCTCTTAAGTCATTTATTATTACATAATCGTCTGTATTTGGCATTTTTTCAGTGCAGATCAGGGATTTTTAACCTGTATTTAATTCACTGATCATGTAGATGTTCATGAAAACTCAGAGTAAAATCAAAGGTTATTATTTTACAACAAAGAAAACTGAAGAAAAAGTGACTTTTTCAGCAAAGATGTCATTAACTGAACATAAAAACAAGCACCTCCACCTTCTGTCGTTGATTCAACTCCATGGGTTTTACTGCTGAATCACTGTTGGAGAACATATTTGAGTCCTATTTATGGATTTGATTATATTTGATTATAAATTCATTAATTATGGGATGGCTCATTTCTCTGAGGTCATCATTAGGTCCATCCTGGGGTAAATATATCTACATTTACCTTTTATTATTGGTTCTAAACAGATGGAACAGTGACAGATACTAAAATAAACCCAGTTTCATGGACAGACCCACATATAGAGAAACTATATTAGATACTGACTTTAAACTTGTTAAACAGATACATTCTGCAGTTTAGTCCAGTTTTTAATCCTTTTTGGCTCCTATCTATAATTAAACCGGTCCTGTGGTTTAAACCGTTGGAGTCTGTGATGGATGCTTTTATTACTGATGGTCTAGACCAATGGAATGCACTGGAAGCTGGGGTCAACCACAGGTCCCGGACACGCCCACAGTTGGTCCACAATGCAGCTGTGTGTTTGCATTAACTGTCTTATATATTTCCATCTGCACAGAAAATATAACATATACAGTATGCACAAATAATAATAACAGGTGATGCTGGGCCCGGCTTGGGCGGGGGGGGCGGGTTGTACAGTGAAAGTGAAACTACAGACTCTTAACTAATTCCTCTATTGCTGCATTTCCACTATGTGGAACCAGTTCGACTCGGCCCATCTCCCGTTGTTGTGCACCTCATTTCCTTTCCCCTACCTTCAGTGACTTGTATTTGAGAGGATACGACGTTTGTTGCCCACACTGGAACCGGAACAGGGCCAGGATGACGGCCTGGTGTTCACTCTGCCGCTAGATTCACAAGCACCACAAAGTAGCGAATCAAATGAATCCCACGTGGACAAATGTTTGAGTAGATTGGAGGGATTCCACCCTTTAGAAGAAATGGAAGCTCTGACAGTGTTCAAGTGGACCTGGTGTGGTCTGTTTGGACCTGGTGTGGTCTGTTTGGACCGTTTCTACCTCAACTCCATGTTGGTTATGTTCTGACCAAAACAATGCAGCGTACACGTGATGTCATTGCGCATGTGCAACGAAGGCGGAATCGATAAGCAGAATGGTTAAAATGGCAGGCAAACGATTCCAAGGAATCGAGCTACTGGGATCCGGTTCTCACAAAGAACCGGTTCTCGATTCCCATCCCTATTGACAGCCCTGTTGTAAAAGATGACGGTGTTTCCACGGTAACTACGGAGCCTCTGAACGTCCAAATATGGTCATATCTGATGACCATGAAAAGATGAAGAACTTTATTTTACACCAATTATTGACATGGATTGATCGGATTAGTGGATCAACAGGAGTTAAACGGTTCCTTCTGTGGATGGGTTTGGTCGTCATTGGCTGTTTGGGTCTTTAAGGTTCAACCTCCTGGTGCACATGTGTCAAACATGCAGCCTGGGGGCCGAAATCGGCCTGCCAAAGGGTCAGTCTGGCCCCTCGGATGAATTTGTGAAATGCAAAAGTTATAATGAAGATATTAACAATCAAGGATGTGAAAATCATTGTAGGTCAATTCAATCTGAAGTGGGTCAGAACCAGTAAAATACAATCATAACAACCTAAAAATACTGAAAAAACGCAATTTTTTTTTTTTAGTGTAAAAAAGTAAAATTGCACAAAAATGTTTATATTTACAGACTATCATTGTACAAAAAAATGTGAATAACCTGAACAAGTATAAGCAATATGAAATTTCTTAAGAGATGTATGTAGAATTGTACCAATATTCTGCCTGTTCGTAAATATTTTGTGTATTTGTAGATCCACTGTGATCTGTAAGTTGTGATGCACATGTATAAATGATAAACTGAGGCGTAATATTGTTAAAATTGCACTTATTTTTCTTAAGAATTTTCAGGTTGTTCATATTTGTTCATGTTATGTTCAAGTACAGTTCATAGATGTAAACATTTTCATTACAGAATTTAACTTTTTTCACTCAAAAACATAGAGTAAACTTTGGTGTTGATATTATTTATAAGTTCATATCTTATTATTTATATTATTTTACTGGTCTGGCCCACTTTAGATCAGATTAGGCTGAATGTGGAACTGAACTAAAATGAGTTTGACACCCCTGTCCTGGTGGATTGTTGAACTTTAAACTGCTACACCTCTACGGACCGTCTGAAAACAAGGCCAACATTTTAAAGATGCGGTTTTCAGATAGTGACCGTTCACTGTCTGTGTCCACACATATATTTTCAGACTCCTCAGCGCCCAACACAACAAACGAAGCCACCGTCACTAAATATACAGAGCGCTGAAGCGTCGGCATGTGCTGACTGAATGTGAACACAGAGAGGTGAGGTCGCCGTCAGCTCTAAGACCATCACACAGGCTGTTTGTTGGTGCTGATGCTGGTTGGCCGTCACATGCCAAGGGACCTCCCACCGGACCCGGCCGGGGGATTAAAGCAGCTATTTGGACACTGTTCCTGAGCTGATGGGTCGAAATCCGATCCAGGACTAATCCTCGGAGTCCTTTGCAGCTGTGCCCACGGCAAAGTGTGAAGGAGTCATTCAAAGACACGGCCTAAATAAATATAAATATACAGGAATTCAAAGTGAGACAGAACACACACAGACATCTGTAGAACCATCTGTGGAACACACTGGGGGTCCAAGGCATCCCATCATCCATCAAGGGTTTGAAGGTTCCCCTATAGATGTACGATCTGAAATCAGAAGAGATGGGATGGAAGGCCTGAAGGTCCTTTGACTAGGATTTCATTGTGGACAGTTTGAGGACAACATGTCAGACGGTAAATGTTCATCCTGTCATTGAGGCGGTGCAGGGGTTAGCGCCAAGGTTCCACTCCAACCGGGGACCTTTCTGTGGGCAGTGCAGGGATTAGCGCCAAGGTTCCACTCCAACCGGGGACCTTTCTGTGGGCAGTGTGGGGGTTAGCGTCAAGGTTCCACTCCATCCGGGGACCTTTCTGTGGGCGGTGCAGGGGTTAGCGCCACGGTTCCACTCCATCCGGGGACCTTTCTGTGGGCGGTGCAGGGGTTAGTGCAGGTCCACAGGTTGAGCTAAAACAGCTCAGAGGTGGGAATGGGACAGTGATTGGTTGTTCGTGTCCGAGGCTAAATATCGTACAAAATTTAGTCAACTAAATCTACAGTAGACTTTAAAAATTATTTTGTAACGATATATAAAAGGTATCTGAGGTCATAACTTGGACTTCTAAGTATTATAGAATGGCGTTAAGGTTAGAATGTGCAGAACACACACACACGTCCCTGATGTTCAAACACAAATGGATCTTTATTTACCACAGGTTTCATTCAAGGACACCTCAATTACAATAGAAAAACAGAACGTGCACACACTTGAAAACCCTCAGCCTTCAGTCCACAGCAAACTTTTTGCACATACAGACGGACAGACAAACAATGTGCCAGACACCCCCCCCCCCCCAAACTCACAGACCTCAATTCAGACCTGAGCATCCTTCAACATCCTTTGACATCCTTCGACATCTTTCAACAGCTGAGTACTGAGTAGTACTGTTGTGTATTTGTACATGTTGTACCACATTTGTCCAACAGTCACCGCCAAAGCATTCTGGACATAGCAACATGATTATAAGGATATTGTATTAAAAATTACTAATATCTGACAGAATATTGGTCCAATGATCTTACTGTTTTCAGTAGTCTGTTCACTGAGCAAAAATACAAAAGTATGACAAACTGCAGCGGTCAGCTGTGTACACACACACACACACCTGGATATCTGTATAAATCTAACACGTCTCCATCTTTATGGTTGGTACTAATCACTGTGTGTGTGTGTGTGTGTGTGTGTGTGTGTGTGTGTCTGTGTGTGTGTCAAGGTTATAATAGTTTTGGATTTTTAATTATAGTTTAGTTTTAATTAGTTTTGACTTTTTTTTCTCTTATTCAGTTAGTTTTAATTAGTTTTTAGAGCAGGTTTGTTAGTTTTTATTAGTTATCGTTTTTTTCTGAATGCTTAGTTTTAGTTTAGTTTAGTTTAGTTTTAGTATTAGTTTTAGTTATTTCCTATATTTTATCTTCCTCATCATCCTATTCAAAGAAATTAGTGAGGCGCGGATATGGGTTACCCTGGACACTTTATTTGGGGGTCGGGTTAGGGCGGCTCATGGACTGAGCAGAGACACAATGTACCGTACAATGTATAAATTCCCTATAGCAGGTTGAGGGGGGGTGCAATCCATACACAACGTCACTTACGTGAAACAATGCGAAGATGTGCAAAGCATGAGAGGAGATGCACAAAGCAGCCAGCAGTTAAACCAGATAGAAACATATATAAACCAGCTAACCAGCAGTTAAAGCAGATAGGAACATATATAAACCAGCTAACCAGCAGTTAAAGCAGATAGGAACCTATTATAAACCAGCTAACCAGCAGTTAAAGCAGATAGGAACCTATTATAAACCAGCTAACCAGCAGTTAAAGCAGATAGGAACATATTATAAACCAGCTAACCAGCAGTTAAAGCAGATAGGAACATATTATAAACCAGCTAACCAGCAGTTAAAGCAGATAGAAACATATATAAACCAGCTAACCAGCAGTTAAAGCAGACAGAAACATATATAAACCAGCTAACCAGCAGTTGAAGCAGACAGAAACATATATAAACCACTTATAAACATATATAACCCAGTTCCTCATCAGTAAACCACACCTTAGCAGATCTCTCATCTCTTAATCATCTGCAGTTCCATTATTAGCCAACTTTGCTTCAGTTCAGTTTAGCTAGCTGTAGCTAGTAACATCAAACGTTTTTTACCATTCTAACAGGTTCCATACCTCTGTAATTGGATTAGTTTTCATCCTCCTCTTTTCTCCTCTTCTAAACTGTGCAGTTCAGGGCTTGGAAGGCCTTTTCATGGTGATAAACTCTCCAGTTTTAACCTGGATGCTAGTCTTGTCTGAAGCTGTCATTTAGCTCTGCTCTGTCTCTGTCACTCACGCACACACACAGTACGCCAAAAAAAAACAAAAAAAACCCGACCCATGTGTCACTACAGTAAACCCCAGACAGGACTGTGCTGCTGTGTCCCAGCTTTAGTCTGTATGTTCCAGGTAGAGTGGGGACCAGAAGACGACTGGAAACCACCAGTGACCAGACATGACAGACTGTGAAGTGCCGTATGGTGTCACCAGCTAAAACTGCTGGAGCGAAATAAATTAATTTCATATCAATCCGACATTGACAAAGACAAAAACGAAGGGAATTGTATCCATAATTTGTATACGTTTTAGTTAGTTTTGTAAGCTCACGATACAGTTTCAGTTAGTTATCGTTTTTTTCTTTTAATTAGAGTTTTTATTAATTTCAGTTAACGAAAATGTTTTTTTCAATTTTAGTTTTCGTCATTTCGTTCGTTTTCGTTAACGATAATAACCTTGGTGTGTGTGCGTGCGTGTGTGTGTTGAACCCAGAGGCTGAACCCTGTAAACTGTAGGTGTTTTACTAAGAAAGTAAATCGGCTCAAAGGGAACGGAGACCCCAACATAAAGAAAGGACACCATAGAAATTAAATGACTTTAAGGGTTTTATTAATCAAATTAAACAACAGTCACCCAATTCTTAGCAATGAATTCATTCACAAAAATAATGAACTCAAAAGGCAATACATACCGAAAATAAACTCAATGAACCAAAAAGACCTGGAGGTGCCGGCAAAAATAAATAAAATGGAGGGGGAAGGCAGGCCACACCCTATAGGGACATAGAAGCTGCCCCCCCTCCCTAACAGAAAAGAACTTGTTCAACGCAATCTAAAATAAAAAGTTTGACCACCGGCCACCCCAGGCCAAACTAAAAGAAATTACTTAAATGTCAACCAAAAAGAAAGAAGCTTCCTAGCCTAAGGCTCAGCTGGGTCTGGAGTGGTTTGCTGCGTCTGGGTCTGGGGGGGTTTGCATCTGACGGGCTTTTGTGGCTGGCTGACAATCAGGGTGGCTGGTTCATCTGATCATCAGCAGGTGTGTCGAATGGTTGAAGGAGTCACAAACAGGGTTACACAGCACATGATGTCATGGCCCCACGCAACATCTATATTTAACTTTTCTGATGTGATTTGTCACCATTGGTTGTAATTTGTCCTCCTTATTTGGCATTTTTTCAGTGTAAATCTTGTATTTTCCTGTATTTCATTCACTGATCCTGTAGATGCTCATTAAAGCTGTGTTTGACTTTCATCACCAGTTTTTCATCAGATCTGTCAAACCTCAGTGTGATGAATCTGTTCGTCTGTCTGTGATTATGCACTGGAATCACTTCTGTCTCACAGTGAACACCTTCGAAGTGTACTCCACCAGAAACAGTCCATTTGTTTACAAACAGTCCATTTGTTTACTAACACTCCATTTGTTTACAAACAATTCATCTGTTTACTAACACTCCATTTGTTTACACAAAGTCATTTGTTTACAAACACTCCATTTGTTTACACAAAGTCATTTGTTTACAAATGGTCCATTTGTTTACAAAGTTATTTATTTACAAACAGTCCATTTGTTGACAAACAGTTCATTTGTTTACAAAAGTCCATTTGTTTACAAGCAGTCCATTTGTTTAGAAACACTCCATTTGTTAACAAACAGTCCATTTGTTTACAAACAGCCTGATTTGACCACTGATTTATCAGTATTCTCTGTTAATAGACAACAGCATATGTACATAACAATAAAATACCTACTTTTGTCACATTAAACAGTCCATTTGTTTACAAACACTCCATTTGTTTACAAGCAGTCCATTTATTTACGAACAGTCCATTTATTTACAAACAGTTCACTTTTTTACAAACAGTTCCATTTATTTACAAACACTCCATTTGTTTACAAACAGTTCATTCGTTTACAATTCATTTGTTTACAAACAGTATATTTGTTTACAAACAGCTTGTTTGTTTTACAGTCAATTTGTTTACAGTTCATTTGTTTACAAAATAGTCCATTTATTTACAGACAGTCCATTTGTTTATGAACAGCTTGTTTGTTTACAAACAGCTCGTTTGTTTACAAACAGTTCACTTTTTTTTTACAAAATAGTCCATTTATTTACAAAACAGTCCATTTGTTTACAAACAGTTCATTTGCTGACAAAAAAAGTCCATTTGTTTACAAACACTTAATTTATTTACAAAACACTTCATCTGTTTACAAACAGTTCATTTGTTGACAAAACAGTCGATTTGTTTACAAACAGTCCATATGTTTACAAAACAGTCTATTTGTTTACAAACAGTCCATTTATTTACAAACCAAACCCAAACCTAAACCAAACCGTCTCTCAGGTTTTTTTTAAATTCCGGCCACAGCAGCAACAAACACTGAAATGGCTTCAATTGCGTGTAATTCCAAAAAAGTTCACAAAGTTGCTGTCACCTTTTCGCGTTAGCATTAGCTTAGCAATAAACCTTCACACAGTGCACACAAGGCCCCTTTACCACTGAAAACTACCCTCCCCCCATACCCTTACCCTACTCTTAACCATTTAACACCCAGTACAAACCCTAACTTTAAACAGACACAGAAACCTTATTTAATCATCTAATCGCTTTGAAAACTATATTAATGTAAATATTTTTAAAATAACTTTATTTTTAGCGCACCGACCTCCACTTCCTTTGGGTTACTTCCTTAGCATTAGCCACATTAGCTGAAGGCCTTAAACATTTTCAGCCTATGCTTTTATTTCTTGTGGTGGCCTTAATTTTAAAGGTAGAGACCTTTGGGGTAAACAGCGCCCCCTTAACTGAAAAGGTGGATGATGTTTTTTTTCTTTCTTTCTTTCTTTTTTTTTTTGATAAACCTTATTTAAAAAGTGAAGGGGCTTTCTTTTTTTTTGGCATATGAAGTTTTATATTTTCAAACACTCTTTTTTTGATAAATGTATACATTTTTATGTTACTCAATTTTATTTTGACACTTTTTTTTGTATAAGTATTTTATTTGAGGAGATTATTTTATTTTAAACAAAAATCTCACAAGTTTATTTCTTTGTATAAATTAATTTTTTATTAATTTTTTTTTTAGGAGATTTATTTTTATTTTATTTAGGAGTTTATTTTATGCAAGTGTATTTTTATTTAAGGGGCACATACTTCTTTTTAAATAAATCACAGTCTCCATTTTTTTTCTTGTAGTGGATAATTTTTTGGCCTATTGTCCCCTCTGGGCCTCCCTACAGTACAGTACTTATTGTACATGGTTAATTCTTCCATGTGGTTGAGTCCTGCAGAGTTCAGTGTGATGACTGCTGAATTAACCAGTTGAACTTTGGTGACCAAAGCTTGTGTTTGTTATAAACTCATACAAACCCATTTTTGACAACAGTTAAAAGAAAAGCAGGAATGGACTGGGATGATGGACATGGTTCTGGTTCCTTTATCGGTCTATTTATCTCAGACGCAGAGACTCGACTGAATGAGTCCGAATACAAGTGCCACAGGTGAAACGCTGGGTCTTTATGGGTTACATGAGTCCCATATTTCTCCTTTTCCAAACCTCTTTCCTCCACATGCAGCTGCGTCCTTATCTGTCTGCACTTTGACACCTGACTGTTGTTTTTTTTTTTTTTTCACTTTTGTTCTGCGAGCGCCTCTAAACACTCCAACACCAGCTGCCGTCAAAGATTCCATCGACATGATTCAGAGCTGCACAAAATTTAGAAGCCTTTACTGTCATAAGAACATACCAGAGCACAGCTGCTGCTGCAGTTCAGAGGATGAACCAACCGAAGACAAAGGCAGCTTTATGAGTTCAGCACCGTCCAAACACAAGGAAAGTAAAAGTGTAGGGATGTAACGATTACCGGTATAACCATAAACCGCAGTAAAATTGCAGACAGTTAGTATTACCGTTTAAATTATAATTATCATGATAACTGTGTTTGATTACCGCACTTTTCTGAAGAAAACGCCTATGTAAAGATCTGCTTTTATGTCAAATATTTGAGTATAGTTTAAATTTATTACAATTTTGATTTTATATACCTAATATTTGGAACCAAGATTCACTTTTAAAGTCTTTGAAAAGGTTCGTTAAGCATCCGTGTGTTATTTATGCAATAAATATGGAAATAAATCTGTGTCATTAGATTTTGATTTATAAAAGCCATTGAATTTCTAGCGCTGATTTTTTTTTTTTTTTTTTTTTTGCGCTGAAATTAAGTATCTGAATTTTTTTTTGCAATGAAATTAATTATCTGGATTTTTTTTGCACTAAATTTAAGTATCTGCATTGTTTGTCTCTGAATGCAACTTTGTTCATAAATTAGAATTTAAAAACTTCAGGTGCAAAAATTCGGCTGTGGCTCAGTTTGTAGAGCGGGTCGTCCAATGACATAAGGGTCGGCGGTTTGAATCCTGGCTCTGACTCTCCATGTGTCGAAGTGTCCTTGGGCAAGACACTGAACCCTAAATTGCTCCCAGTGGGGCCAGACAGCGCCTTGCATGGCAGCAGCCGCCCACTGGTGTATGAATGTGTGTGTGAATGGGCAAATGTGAGGAATTGTAAAGCGCTTTGGGCACCATGAAATGCACCATATAAGTTCAGTCCATTTACCACTTACCAAAAATTCAGCACTAGAAATTCAATGGCTTTTATAATTCAAAATCTAATGATACAGATTTACTTCCATAAATAAAGTATATACATTTTTCAAATCGGATTTTATATATTTTTTGTGTGTTTTCTGTCCTTTTATGTTTTTATAGTAGGTTGAAGTGAAAAAAATAATAGGCAGATGATATAGATGAAGTTGCGCTGAAAAAAGATCCCAAACATGGGTATAGTAAACATTTGTTTATATAGTATATAAAGGCAAAATCAAAAGGACTGAAAAATGGACAAAACAGACTCAGACCACTAAGGGTTAATATTTAATATTTAATAATATTCAATATAAGTTTCTGCATCAGAGGGTACATTGTGCCGATTATTTTATTTTTATTTTTTTATCTATTTTTTTTTTCTTGGTTAAATTATTTCAGTGTGTGTATTGGTACTTTTTGAACATTTTGAGCACAATTGCAACAATATCGCGATAATAATGG
This sequence comes from Sphaeramia orbicularis, assembly GCF_902148855.1. Taxonomy (NCBI): domain Eukaryota; kingdom Metazoa; phylum Chordata; class Actinopteri; order Kurtiformes; family Apogonidae; genus Sphaeramia; species Sphaeramia orbicularis. The sequence continues at coordinate 11,890,603 of NC_043959.1, read as the reverse complement.
TAACTGTGATAATTTTGGTCACAGTAACCGTGATATGAAGTGTTTCATAAAGACACAGAAACGCAAACAGTTACATTCAAATCATACATATCAGCAAATCATCCATAAAAAAACGGTAATATTCCGGCAGCAGGGGTGCCAAAAAAATACTGTAAAATAACAGAAAATAATCATCTCATAAAAATATGGTAATTTTCCATAAGCAAAATACAGTTTTTTGCCCTAACTTTACATGAGATTTTGCATATTTTTTTGACTTTTTAATGTTAATAAAGAATATTTACATATATTGAAACAATCAAAGTACCTATAAATATATATATAAATAATTTTCAATGAGACTAAGTTGTACAATCCACTGATAAAAACTGTATTTGGACAGTTTATCAGTGCTTATACATGTTATACATTCACAAAAACACATTTATTCAACATTTTTGTTGTGAAACCTCCCGTAATTACACAAGATATTTGTCAATTAACAAACAAGTCTTGTTAAACTTACAGAACAAATACTTATTTCACGGTTAATTGTCAGTAATTTTATCTCGTTTTATTTATTTATTTTTTTACAGTATTAAACTTGTACAGTTTAATCTCATGACTAGAAAGAAATATTTGTGAAATTACGATACATTAGTAATTGTGTTTTAACTGTATTTTTCATGTTATTTTACATTGACATGTAAATCACAGTCTATTTTGTCATTTCATTGATATTTTCTTGTATCTTAAAAATACAGGAAAAATCTGTTAAATAAACAGTGAAAATTCTGTTCAATTACAGATTTTTTTACAGTGTGGGGTTACCCGCTTAATTCTATACTTGTGCCCCTGGAGACTCGAAGAATCCCAGAAGCTCAGACGGTCATTAACAGCGTCCCTGCCCACAGTGGGTTAACTCTGCCCACAGTGGGTAAACTCTGCCCACAGTGGGTTAACCCCGCCCACAGTGGGTTAACTCTGCCCAGAGTTTTCCCTGTCAGGAAACTCCTCCCCGCTGCTGTTAGCTCCTGCTGTGCTTTTGTCTTTTGACTGCCCTTACATCCAGTTTCTTCATTTTGTGTGCTACACAGCTTCATTCTAAGAAAGAAAACATTGGAATTTGTTGGATTTTGTTAAAAATGTTATGTAACTCATTCCACGAAATATGGTCATTTAAATGTAAATGGATGTTGCAGTTAATTGCAAAAATAACTTACTAATAAATCCAAAGTAATTGTGTCAATAAACCTAAAGGAAAGTGTGGCTTTAATGATACAACTGAAGAATTACATTTTCTAATCAACAGCATTAGTTTGGATTTACACACATTTGGTTGTAAATTTAGTGATGGAAGTTCGATTCTTTTAACCAACTAGATTCTTTCAGTTCATTCGTCTGTTGTGAATCAAGTTTGAATTGATGCAGGATGTTTTTTAATTAATGAATTGATTCTGAATCGATTCGCAAAGCCGACTTTAATTACATTCACTCTTTGATAAGGTTAATCAAACCAAACATATTCAGATAAATCACAAATAAATCACAAATCTACAGCTGTATCCAGTCCTGACATCAAATTCATTCTCCAAAGGAATCAAAAGTGCAGAATTTCCCTTTAAATATACAGAACTTAATTAATATTCCCAATGCATGGTCACTTCTGTCCGTAGTAAACATTAAACAGGTTTTATTGTGAAGAGTACCTCTGGTTTAGTGGATAGCACTTCCGGTTTAGCATGCTAACGCTACCAGCTATGAAGCTAGCACAAACACCAAGCGTTAACTAGGGTCCGCTAACGCTAAGCGCTAACTAACGTCCGCTAACACCTAGCACTAACTCGCATCCACTAACGCTAAACGCTAACTAGCGTCCACTAATGCCAAGTGCTAACTAGTGTCCACTAACGCTAAGTGCTAACTGGCATCTGCTATTGCTAAGCGCTAACTAGCGTCCACTATCGCTAAGCGCTAACTAGCGTCTACTCACACTAAGCGCTAACTAGTGACTGTGGCACAGTTAAATACACCAAGTCCATGCATTTTACAGACATATAGACACATTAGTCATCATATAGCAGCAGCAATCAGAGCAGTGCACTGTGAAATACAACGGACAATAGCAATAGGCTAACGGCAACAGCAATACAACTCACCAATTCAGGAGTTCAGTTCGCTTCTCCTTTCTTTTCCCTCTCTCTCGTCCTCAACAGACCTCTATAACTGTAGTGGAAAACACATCTATACATTGAACTGTCCAGGAATATAATGTGGTGCAGATAGGTGGTAAAGCAGGTGGGTAAACAAGTGGTTTAGTTTGTTGTAGCAACATGGAAAATGTCTGAAACACATTTTATGGTGACCTGATACCAGAGTAGAACTGTTTTGGATGAGTTCATTCATCGGATACAACACTTTGTATTTTGTTTGTTTGTTTGTTTGTTTTTGTAAATTGTGTAAATGATACATGTGTAAAATCATCAGGTAACAGCCGCAGAACATGAATAAAACCATTATTTACGTACAATGAACCTCTTATTGCTCTGTTACTGGAAAGGTCAAAGGTCATTTTCCCAGTTCTCCAGTGGAAAATACGATGTGATGAGGCGTTCATGTACAGTTTTTAAGTTTGTAACTGGTATTTACCATAATTCCCAGAACACATGAAGGCAGGACTAAAGATGAAAAGACCCAAGTGAAGAGGACAGAGTTAGTGTGTGACTGACGTGTGTGTGTGTGTGTGTGTGTGTGTGTGTGTGTGTGTGTGTGTGTGTGTGTGTGTGTGGTCTTTCCACAGGTTTTTCAGTCTCCTGCCGTCATGTCGGACACTGAGGACGTGTAAGTGAACGCCCCGTTGAGCTGCATTCAAAGCCACTGTAAGTCTGATTATTGATTTTTTTATGTCTGTGTGTTCTGCAGGGAACAGATTGAAGGTAAGTCCCAAACATCCAACCTTTGTTCTTAGACATAAAAACACATAAATCTGTCTAGTGTTTTCCCACATCCTGTATTTTCATTGCACTTTCCTAAAACTTCACTATATTTATCTGTAATCGACTGAGATGATTGATTTAAGATGAAATATTTGCATCTCTTTAAAGGTACAGTGTGTAAGATTTTTATAGAGTTCTTTCCGATAATGAATCTAATTATTGATTATAATTGAATAAAATAGCGCTCAATCAGTCAAAAAAAACTATTCCATTACATTAAACTAGAAAAACCTGTTTAAATATTAGGCCTGTAACAGTCCACATACTGAACTGAACCTTTTCGGTACACACCTGTTCAGTTTGGTACACAGCTGTACCCAAACGGCACAGAATGATGAGAAAAAGAAAAAGGAACGAAAGACATCGTTCGATGCAGAACTTTAAATTCGCACAAGTTCCACACGGACATATTAAAGGAGTGCACATTGACCCAGAAATATGAAATGGACTCTATGCACAGTCCCACTACTTCCTGAACTTCAGGTGGGTCCTTTATTTCCTGTCTTTCATTACTGGACACACTGATTAATCCAGGTGTGTCGAATTAATCAGTAGTCACAACAAGAACTAGCACACACACCTGGATTAATCATTGTGTCCAATAATGAAAGACAGGAAATAAAGGAACCACCTGAAGTTCAGGAAGTAGTGAGGCTGTGCATAGAGTCCATAGCAGCTGATATAAGATTAAAAAGAAAAAAAAAAAAGAAATATGATGTGAACCTGGAAGGAAGAGACTGCAGACCCTCCGCCATCATTACAGTCCAGTTTGGGATCACATCAGGTCCCAGTGAAAGACACTGATAAGACGAACGTTGTTTGGTTTCTATGAACTACGGTAGTTCTAAAACACTTACACTAGCTCTCGCTCTCTCTCTCTCTCTCTCTCTCTCTCTCTCTCTCTCTCTCTCTCTCTCCTCTCTCACTCTCTCTCACACACACACACTCGCTCGCTGAATAACAGAGAAATAGAACCTGGGAGTTGGACATTGAAAGTATGTAAAGTTTCACTTTCGTTTTACACCAGCATTAGTTACATTAGTTATGGACCGCATCCCCAGGTATATAACTGTGCTGCACTCGACCCCTACCTCTACTCCTACCTTGACCCCTACCTTGACCGCTACCCCTGGTTCTCCCTCGACCCTGACCCCTACCCTGACCCCTTCCCCTGCTTCTACCTCCACCCCCACCCCCACCCTGACCCCTACCTCGACCTCAACCCTGACCCCTACCCTGACCCCTACCCCTGCTTCTACCTCCACCCCTACCCTGACCCCTACCCTGACCCCTTCCCCTGGTTCTACCTCGACCCTGACCTCTACCCCTGCTTCTACCTCACCCTCTGGAATCATTCTTAAAAAAACACTTGACAAAAGAATAGACACCGAATCCCTAAAAGGACATTAACATTAGAGATTTTATTTCGACCGTTTTAATGAGAGCAAAATGAACGACCACAATCATCTCATCACCAAAAACAGTTGAACTACAAAAAACAAAACCATGTTCTTTTATGACATCCACGTGACAAATAATGTCTGAAATCTGTTCACGTTCAGTTCATGAATGTTTTTATTTTTTACACTTACATCGTCACTTGATGGAAGTGATGACAGAGTAGTTGAGGTGCTCCATTTGGGCCAGTTATGGGAACAAATGCTGCGTTTGCACTACATGGAACCGACTCGACTCGACTCGACTCTGGTACCAGGTGCTATTTCAGACCGTTTCCATTACAGGATACTGCCAGCTTTACAGTACCTGATCATCATAGTGATGTGGTGGGTTACTTCTGTGTCATCTGCTCAGAGAGATGCTGATAAACTCACTCATTGTGTGTTGTCTCATCAAACTCATGCTGAATTTTTACATCATCCACCAAAGACTGAATCTCCTGACTGAATGGTGTAGTTTTTTGGACTGTCATCATGTGGATTACCCTACCAACATATTTACTGTAAGCTTCCACATCTGTTTTTTGTAAAAGGGCGGGTCACAAAGACAACTCTGACCAATCAGTGGTCTGCAGTATTTACACGTCACATTTTATGCTGTGTTCCAGTCCACCCGTAACTGGTGTTTTTCCAACCTTCTACCAGTGAAAATGCTCTGGAATGTCAGTCAAACCTGTGACTTCCCACCCATGAACTCGTACTAGATCCATGTTCTCCCAGTTCTGAGCTCTGACGTCACGTAGCAATGGTGCCCCCCCCCTGTGGCTGTGGTGTTTATGCAGATTGTTTATTGAAACAAGGTATTACTCTGATATTATTTATCTGCAAATGTTCTGCATAATCAGCAGCTGCTCTAGTGTTTCAGTCCAATGAGTGCAAGGATAAATTAATACCAAATATGAATCCAAATATACAAATAACATCAAAGGTAGAACAGCTTCTCTTGCCTTATGTACCATTTTTCCACCTCTGTTTCCCTCAAATAAGCAAAGAACAAACACCTTTAGCGATAGAAATGACTATAAATGAACATAACATACGGTCCACTATGTTGGTTTGTTTACATCTAGCTACTACAATTCCTTGCACTCAGGCAGTTTGGACGTGACTTGCCTGGAACCCTACAAAGTCGTGAGTCGTGGTTTGAAGTCATGACCTACGGGCTCAAAAATGAGCCTGGAACGCAGCATTAGTATCTGGTCCCCAGTCCTGGAACCTTGGCGGAGGTGATACCAAAAAACTAGTACCGGGTACCAGATTCCAGGTCCTTTTTCGTAATGGAAACACAAAAAGGCTGAGTCGAGTCGAGCCGGTGCCACATAGTGGAAACGCGGCAAAAGTATTCCAAAATCACTACAGATACAGCCAAGGTTTTTTGTCCCAAAGCGCGTGCTGTTAGGTAAACGAAACACCAGAACAGAGAACTCATACTGTCTTTATATTACTTCCTGTATTTGTTGCCACTGTGGGTATGGCAGTTACACACTGTACCTTTAAACGGACTCTAGAGTATTCCGTTTTTCATTTGTGACCTACTGTTTGTGAAAGTTGGTGATATCTGTACCAGTGTTTACTGAGCTGACGGCTCCAGAAGTTACAGTTCCACATGTTCACAGCCTGGTTTTTACTGTTGTATTTGATGTGTGTGTTTGTTTTTTTGGTCCAATCACATGAAGCAGAGGAAGGTAACGCCCACCTCAGTGACTGGCTGCAGACGTTCGTCTCTGTACTAATGTAGAGTTGTGGCTGTGACTGAGCTAATGTCTACACATGATTAGTTTGACCCTGGAGTCGGAGTCACGGTCCAGTGTGTTCGGATGAGTCGGTTCTGAACGTACAGATGCATTACAATGGCTTTAGGACCGGTTCTTAGCAGCCCAACCTCCAACCATTGTCAAATACTCCTCTTTTAAGGGTGACTTTTTTTGGCTGAGTGATGTTTCAAAAATCACATGGTTAAGAAAAAAATGTCCCAGAGCATCGAAGCTCTGCATTTGTTTTCTTGGCATGTGACATATTTACGCTGTCACGGACCTCATTTATATCGAACCTGTACAGAGGAACCGTAAGGAACATCCACCATCTGTACAGGTGAGCAAACTACCTGAGCTGAAGACCAGCATCCATAAAAACTACAAAAGACCAGCATCCACAAAAAACTACAAAACACAATGAACTACGGAAGCAAACGCAGAGTTTGCAGAGAGGCATTGTTCATTAATTACAGTGTTCATTAATTACTCAGGGTTCCAAACTCTACAGAACATTTGCAGTGGTTCCTAATCTGCTGCACTGGGTTCAGTTCAAGGGCCTTTAGGGTTTAGTCTGGATGTTCTCCCTGGGGTCTGTCAGTGGGTACCCCTCCCCCAGGTTAATAGGTTCACTGGTAGGTTAAGAGTTTAAAGGTGCGGGAGACTTTCGTGACCAATTTTTCATCAAATCTGTCCATCCTCAGTCACATCCTCAGTATCATGAATCTGTTCATCTGTCTTTCTGTCATTACTCACCTGAATCTCTTGCATTACGGTGAACAGTTTCTTAGTGCCATCTACCAGAAACAAACCATGTGTTTACAAACAGAGTCGGGAAGGAACTTGGGCACCTGAGGAATTTCATCGCGACGTGCATTGTGGGAAGTGAAGTCTCACGCAGCCGCCTGACAGCGGCAGTGGCAGCGCAGCCATATGGTATTATATGGATGAAACAAACACAACGTATAAACGGCTGAAACGCAGAAACGACTGGAGGAATATGCAGAGAGGGAAGGAAGCTCCTACTGTTTCCATCTCGTGTCTGTTCCAGCTGCCGCTGTCAGACAGCGGACTGAACCAGTGTTTCCCACAATGCACGTTGCGACAAAATTCCTCAGATGCCCGAGTTCCTTTCCAGCTCTGTTTGTAAACACACGGTTTGTTTCTGGTGGATGGAACTAAGAAACTGCTCATCATGAGGAAGACATTCAGGTGAGTAATGACATAAAGACTTACAGATTTATGATACTGAGGATATGACTGAGGTTTGACAGATTTGATGGAAAACTGGTCACGAAAGTCTCCAGCACCTTTAACTAGTTCGTTAACAGTTTAAAGGTCAGGGTTAGGGTCAGGGTTAGGACCCATAATGGGTCAGGGTCAGGGTTAGGGTCAGGGTTAGGACCCATAATGGGTCAGGGTCAGGGTTAGGGTCAGGGTTAGGACCCATAATGGGTCAGGGTCAGGGTTAGGGTTAGGACCCATAATGGGTCAGGATCAGGGTTAGGACCCATAATGTGTCAGGGTCAGGGTTAGGGTCAAGGTCAGGGTTAGGACCCATAATGGGTCAAGGTCAGGGGTTATTAGAGTGTGTGACTTCATCTTCCACATTAAACTTGTATAACACAGTTCAAACAGTGACAGTCATGAATATAAACTCTGTCCATGAAACCCTCCAAATACTGTAGATAAATCTGAAAACTGAGACCTGCACTGGATGTGGTCTATACTAAACCAGGGTCCACACTGTTCTGTCACCTGGGACCCCCAGTGGATGTAATCTATACTGGTCCACACTGGTCTGGTCTTCAGGTAGTTTCCGTCCTGTTGATATGAATGAGGTCACATGACCCGTTTGTGTCCTCCTCACTGTTTCTCTCTCTTTCAGCTCATCCTCCATCAGTCCATCATTTTCTGTGTCACTAAAGTTCTCTTTAGTCCTTCTGGTCTGTACTGGTCTGTACTGGTCTCTAATGGCTCTGTCTGTCTGTGGTCTTCATTAACGGCCTCTGCGACACCCCCCCCCCCCTCCCCGGCCACGCGGGGCGGTCGGTTTGGTGCATGCTGGGTACCGTAGCCCAGGAGGAGCTAGTAGAAGTAGAAGTAGCCCCTGAGGCGGAGGCCCAGGGAGAGCCAGAACCAGAACCAGAACCACAACCAGAACCAGAACCTGAGCCTGTGCCGGTGCAGCGGGAGGAAGGTACGTGGCATCCTCCTGCAGGACATGAAGTACTCTGAACCCAGACCACATCAGACCTGAACCCAGTCAGGGGTTTAGAGGGACACATGTAGTCTCCTCCACACAGATGGAGCTGCAGCACACACAGGCTTTACTTCACCTGCACACACACAGGTTTGACCACTAGGGGGCAGAGCAGTACCTGAACTGCACTAAACTCAGACCAGATGAGCCCCACTGAGCCTGTTTACACTCACACCAGTATCTGATTTATGGAGTAATCAGATTATTGATCATCTAAACATGATAATCTGATCATCTTTATCCAATAACAGCAGTAATCTGATTAGGAGAAATCAGATTAACACCTAGATTTGTCCCCAATACTCTGATGTCTTCACACATGTAAACCGGTTCATCGGATTTATTTAGTTTTTTAAATCTGCATGTCTAAAAAAAAAAAAAATCTGTATAAATGGAAGTTATACCATGACACCGTGAGTCTAAAGAAAAATGTAAACAAACATGGCACGGAGTGGCGAAAAGTCGGCAAAGACTGACCTCTGGAGTGAAGAGGAAACAGATTTAACGGTACAATAAATGAAAAGTGTCCACATCCTCCATCTGTTTGACATCCTTTAGAATGTCCCAGATAAGACCGCAGGTTTGGAAAAGGACAGGAAGTGGACGTCTACATCATAACGCATACGTACGTACTCTGAAAGATATCCAATAATGGACTGAAACATGTAAACCAGGGTTTTTCCATGATCGTATTTATGAAGTGGCTGTAAATGCATCACATCTGACTATGGCAGTAATCGGATTACTCCCAGTTATCAGATTTTTACAGTCATGTAAACGGGTTCAGTGATTCACCAAACGTGTTCTGGGACTGGGAAGAGAGTCTGTATTCAAAAAGACTGGATTTAAAGAAATATCATTAAAATATTAATACAAATTATTATTATCATCATTACTTCTATTATTAGATTTAAAGGAAACACTTGCATTTCATAATTTTACTGACTGTATTTCTGTTTCTGTAGTTAAAGCACTTACTGTCATCTCAGTCACATTCATCTTATAAATGAAGTCAAACTTGGTTTAAAGGATCCTTTCAAAGTTCACATCCAATGCTTGGGCGGCTACATTCAGGTCTGTGTGGGACTCCATTTGCAGGAACTGGACTGGTCTGTAAAGGCTGGGCACAGTCTATGAACAGTAACCAACAGGAACACAGTGTATTCCATCCCATAATATTCAACTGTACTAACCACTGCTGCTTCAACTCACTTTAAGCATCAAAAAAACATATCAATTTATTCATCCACCAGTGCAATACATGCAATTAAATTGGCAAAATACGCAAATATTTGTTTAATTACCACATCCATATCACAAACCAATGTTGCCATCTATAGGTTCAGATTAATACTATTATTGTGCAGTTTACAGAATGACTTAATGTTCCATTAATAATATTTAATTGGGTTGTATTGGGTTGCTTTTCTTAAATTCCCTTCTCCTGAAGCACAGGTGTCAAACATGCAGCCTGGGGGCCAAATCCGGCCCACCAAAGGGTCCGATCTGGCCTCTGGGATGAATTTTTGAAATGCAAAAATTACACTGAAGATATTAGCAATTAAGGATGTGAAAATCATTTTAGGTCAATTCAATCTGAAGTGGGTCAGAACCAGTAAAATACAATCATAACGACCTATAAATAATGAAAAACACAAATTTTTGTCTTTTTTTTAGTGTAAAAAAAAAAGTAAAATTACACAAAAATGTTTATATTTACAGACTGTCCTTTTACAAAAAATGTGAATAACCTGAACAAATATGAACAATATGAAATTTCTTTAGAGACGTATGTAGAATTTTACCAATATTCTGCCTTTTATTAAATATTTTGTGTATTTGTAGATCTGTAAACTATGACGCATATGTATAAATGATAAACTGAGGCATAATACTGTTAACATTGCACTTATTTCTCTTAAGAATTTTCAGGTTGTTCCTATTTGTTCATGTTATGTTCAAGTACAGTTCGTAGATGTAAACATTTTCATTACGGAATTTTACTTTTTTCACTCAAAAACATCAGGAAAACTTTGGTGTTGACGTTATTTAGAAGTTCATATCTCATTATTTATATTATTTTAACTGGTCCGGCCCATTTTAGATCAGATTAGACTGAATGTGGAACTGAACTAACATGAGTTTGACAGACCTGGTATAAATTATTGTATTATATTGCACTGTATTTGATTCTACTCTATCATCCTGGACCGTACCAGACTATATCTTATCCCACCTGATCATATTCTATTCTACTGTACTGAATGACATCGTACACTTCTGTATGACATCGTACACTTCTGTATGACATCATATACTTCTGTATGACATCGTATCATTTCACACCATCTTCATATTTCTTCCTATTGGACCAGACCGTGTCCTATGCATGTGTCTCATTTTACAGAAGACACTTTCCCAAACACAAGGGTCACAGTGTCTCTGTTAAAGCATGTGGAATCTGCTGGCTCCGCCCCTTAAATCTGAATCTGACCAATGAAAATAGAAACACCCCCAGTGCCGTAGAGAGAAACAGAGAGTTGCTTTGATGTCGTTGCTACGGTGATCAGGTGGTTCATGTGAGCCTCAATAGTTCCAAACAAAAAGTGTCTGTCCTGTCTTCTGTTGGACAGACAGCAGTGAGTGGGTTAAAGCAGGAAAACCTTTAGGAAATGATAATAAATGACAAATAGGATCAGATAAGTGTCAAAGTGGACCCGTTTTGGATCCATATTAAATGATACTAATGATCACATGACCTCAGCTGACAAACTGAACCCAACACCACCAGGTTCAACGGAACAACTCCAATCCAACCCACAGAACCACATTTGGACTAACTGTACTGGGGGTGTTAGAAAATATCGGTTCTGCAATATATTACGATATTTCATTCACACTACTGTATTTATATTTAAAAGTACTGTATTGATCATTTTAGGTATTTATTGAAATGCAGATATTATGGAGGTTCATTTTTCTTTTTCTTTTAGGTTTATATTTTATTTATTCTCATTTAACACTCTTTTATTAAATAATGTTAGTTCCTTTGTTGGGATTGAACTAAAATACTGTTCTGATGTTAGTTCTGAACTAATAGAATATGAACATTTGAACAGGATCTTAAACTGTAATGTCTGTAAAACTGAATTTCAGTTTGAACACAGGAACATTTTGTGATAAAGCATTAGATCCTGTTGGGATCAAATAAAAATGTGTTTAGTATTTGTGCAGATTTCTGGTGTAATTCAATTCTTCCAGGAAATAATCATTTAAAAAAAAAGAAACAAACAAAACAAAAATTGCCTTTTCAACAGTATCATGATATATTGTGATATATCGTATTGTGATCCTAGTTTTGTGATTCGTATCGTATCGCCAGATTCTTGCTGATACACGGCCCTAATAATAACCTTGGTTCAGACTCAGTGTTTGGAACTATTAGTCCCTCCAGAACCATATTTGGTCTGTCATTTTTTGGACCGTTAGTGTATGTAGGTGCTGTAACTCAGTTTTCTCTACCGCTCTGGACCTCCTCTAATGGAACATGTGGTTTGATCAGCTGATGGAACAGGTTCCGTCACTAATGTTCTCTGTTCTGCTCTTGCTTCGGGACGCTTCGCTGCATGCAGAGGCCTATGAAGAGGAAGGTACGTGCACTTCGGTTCTTCCTTTAACCATCATCTATCTGCGTGCTTTGACCTTTGAACTCTGTTGCTTTAAGCCTCTGCCAGTCAGCTGATGCGGCTGAACGTCGGCCACGCCCACCGCTCATCTGTGCTTCTTCTTTGTGTTTTTTTTGCATGAATGTGTCCTTTCCAGTGGACGAGGGAGATCAAGATGGTAGTTTTGCATTTTCTTTCTTTTTTTTTTTTGCATCTGTGAGGGTAAAAAAAGTGTCCAAGCTAATCACAGTTGTACTCATTGGCTTCAGTTGAAACTACAGTACGTGACCCTGACAATCCTCCTAACAGTAATAAATCCACACTGGGTTGGTGTTAAACGTGTGCATTTCCACATGTGCAGGACATGAAACCGTCCTCTTCTGCTGTGGTTCTAATGGTCCTTCTATGTAAACGGCTCTGGTTCGGTTGGATTGATGCACACACTAATGCACAAACACATTAACGTTGTGAAAAAAACAAACGGATGTTAACCCATAAAGACCCAGAGATACTTCAGGGACAGGTCCCAAAGAGGTTTTTTTTTCTATATTGAACTTTTTTTAAGTGATTTACCATCATTCACTCTAATATTATCCTCTGTGTTTTGTGTTTTTTCCAGTTAAAATCATATATTTTTCTATGTTCAATTCTCTGATCCTGTAGATGTTCATTAGAGCTCAGATTACAGTTGATGGTTCTTCCTGTCAGAAACAGATCAAACTGAATAAACAGTGTCTTTTCAGTCCAATCTGTCATGAACTGGACATAAACCCAGTGTGCCCAAGAAGACAACAGTGTTTCCACGGTAACTTCGGAGCCTCTGAACGTCATATGGTCATATCTGATGACCATGAAAAGATGAAGAACTGTATTTGTATTTGAGGGGGTCCATAGAGCAGAGTGTGTGTGTGTGTGTGGGGGGGGGGGGCATAGAGTAGTGGAGGGGGGGGCATAGAGCAGTAGGGTCCATAGAGCAGTGGAGGGGGGGCATTGAGCAGTGTGTGTGTGTGTGTGTGTGGGGGGGGCATAGAGCAATGGAGGGGGTCCATAGAGCAGTTGGGGGGGCATAGAGCAGGTAAGGGGGTCGATAGAGCAGTGGGGGGGCATAGAGCAGGAAAGGGGTCCATAGAGCAGTGGGGGGGGGGGGGGCATAGAGTAGTGGAGTGGGGGCATAGAGCAGTAGGGTTCCATAGAGCAGTGGAGGGGGGGGCATTGAGCAGTGTGTGTGTGTGTGGGGGGGGGCATAGAGCAATGGAGGGGGTCATAGAGCAGTTGGGGGGGCATAGAGCAGGTAAGGGGGGTCGATAGAGCAGTGGGGGGGGCATAGAGCAGGAAAGGGGGGTCATAGAGCAGTGGGGGGGGGGGGGGGCATAGAGTAGTGGAGGGGGGCATAGAGCAGTAGGGGTCCATAGAGCAGTGGAGGGGGGTGCATTGAGCAGTGTGTGTGTGTGTGTGGGGGGGGGCATAGAGCAATGGAGGGGGGTCCATAGAGCAGTGGGGGGCATAGAGCAGGAAGGGGGTCCATAGAGCAGTGGGGGGGGGGGGCATAGAGCAGGGAAGGGGGTCCATAGAGCAGTGGGGGGGGGGCATAGAGCAGTGGAGGAGGTCCATAGAGCAGTGGGGGGGCATAGAGCAGTGGAGGGGGTCCATAGAGCAGTTCTTCTACTTGTGCTCAGGGTAAAGGATAGTGAAAAGCCAGGCTTTCATTGGCTAGCTGTTAACCAATCAGACTCCAGCAGATGAGCCTGTTGAATATTCCTGAACTGAGCCTGCAGCGTGACTTCATCACCACAGTAACGGATGAAAACTGGGAACCAAGGCATTTATTTACCCCCAGAGGATGTCTAGAGTCCACAGTAGAACCTCAGACACAGAACACATAGGGAACGGAGTATGAACAGAGTATGTGTGGAAGGACACCAGTGGGTGTTTGGGTCTTTATGGTTTAACACTGTAGTCTGATGCACCTGAAGGCCCAGTCCCACCTTTGACCTTTGACCCTAACCCTTTAAACTTCCCATAGTACTGTAGAAACACTCAGGTTAACATGTGGTTGTTCAAACTTGGATGGACTCACATCAGATGGTTCGACCGAGGTGTGAACGGACTTGGTGGACCCCCCCCCCCCCATATTAACCACCTGCTCTGTCACTGTCCTGTGTTTGCATCTTCATGTCTCTGACTGTGTTTCTTCTCTTTTCACCGCCTCGGTCTGTTTCCGTTTCTGATGCTGAAAAAACAACAGAGGAGAAGCCCAAGTTCAAGTGAGTACAAAAAAAAAAGTTCAAGTGAGTACAAAAAAAAAAGTTCAAGTGAGTGCAAAAAAAAAAAAATTTCAAGTGAGTGCAAAAAAATAAAAGTTCAAGTAAATACAAAAAAAGTTCATAAAAAACAAAAAAAAAAAAAAGTGAATTCAAGTCACGCTGAGGCTGAAGTCATGTGACCCAAAACCCATCTATAACCCATATGTGACCTGGATCTGATCTGATACAGACAGTTTGAACAGCACTAATCTGACCCAGACCACTTTCATATGTGGTCCTAAATCTGACCTGGACCACTTTCATATGTGGTTCTAAATCTGACCTGGACTACTTTCATATGTGGTCCTAAATCTGACCCAGACAACTTTCATATGTGGTCCTAAATCTGACCCAGACTACTTTCATATGTGGTCCTAAATCTGACCCAGACAACTTTCATATGTGGTCCTAAATCTGACCCAGACTACTTTCATATGTGGTCCTAAGTCCGACCCTGACCGCTTTCATATGTGGTCCTAAATCTGATCCAGATCTGATATTTTCCGATGTGAGTTAAGTCTGAACGTCGGATCGGCATTCATCCGATCTTTACATCATTGAAATGCGACAAATGACGAAGTTGCATTTAATGTAGAATATGAACCAACACAAAAAAAATCAGATTTCACCCAAAAATCCAAACTGTGCGTTCAGACCTGCTGTCGTAGCCTTTGTTTTAGTGCTGGTTTATGATGCAAAACATGTATCACTTGCATCATTTTTGTTTTTTACACATAATGGTCCAATCCCAATTCACTTCTTGGCCCTCCCCCCTCCTGTTGCCCTTCCCCTTGCCCTCCCCCTTACTCCTTCCCCTTGGCCCTCCCCCTTACCCTTCCACATTGGCCCTTCCCCTTGGCCCTCCCCCTTTCCCCCTTCACCTCTACCCCTTGGCCCTCCCCTTTACCCCTCACATGTTGGCCATCCCCTTTACTCCTACTCCTTGGCCCCTCCCCCTTTTCCCTTCCCTTCCCCCCTTACCACTTGACCCCTCCCCCTTCCCCCTTACCTCTGCCCCTTGGCCCTCCCCCTTTACCCCTCCCATGTTGGCCCTCCCCTTTACTCCTACTCCTTGGCCACTCCCCCTTGGCCCTACACCTTGGCCCTCCCCTCCGACTCATCGAGAATCGGGACACCCCTACCCCTTCACGTGAACATGCAAAATGGAGGGGTAAGGGTAATGGGGAGGGGCCAAGGGATGGATTGTGATTGGTCCATAATTTCAAACCCCTGTAATGGTCTGGTTTATGCATTTTACATATATAACTGCTTCTGATTTGTGTCTTTTCAACAGACCCACCGCTCCAAAGACTCCCAGATGGAGAGAAAGTGGACTTTGATGTAAGTGTGATCTCCTTCCTCCTCCTGTTGTATTATCTGTCCAAACACTTCACACAAATTCACAGTTCTGTTTTTCAACTTTGATTCATGTTTTGTGATCGCTTTTGTACTATCTATCTATGAAGAATATTTATATTGTTATTCGGCTGAAAATTGAAAAAATACTGAAATGATGTTGCCATTCAAGGGAAATAAAAAGGCTGTAAAAAGTCTGATGTAAAAAGTAAAACCTGCGAAATGTTCCATATTTTCTAAATATTCAAATGTAAATTTTGTATCTAAAGCTAACACTGTAAACACCCAACGGATTGAATGTGAAACAAAAACACATCGTAAACAAAATGATGTGGTAAAAAATTTTGTCTGGATTATGTTAAAAGGGCTAAAAAAAAACATTTCAATTCCAAAAAACTGAATTTATTTCTAGTTTTCAGTGGGTCGGGTTCTCCAGGGTTAAATTAAGTGTGAATCTGCTGTGGGACTTTTTGCAGGACATCCAAAAGAACGTCAGAACAAAGACCTGGTGGAGCTGCAGTCGCTGATCGACGCTCACTTTGAGTGTCGGACAAAAAAGAGGAGGAGGAGCTGATCGCCATCAAAGACCGAATCGTAAGATTTAAGGGATTAGTGACACGTTCTGAAGCAGGAGGTGGACCATGGAGGAGGAACCAGAGGAACCACAAGAGCCTTCCTCTGGTTCCTCTGGTTCCTGTGGTTCCTCCGGTTCCTATGGTTACTCTTAGTTCCTCTGGTTCCTTATTCTGGTCTTGGTTTGTGTTTTTCAGGAGAAGCGTCGTGCTGAACGTGCTGAGCAGCAGCGGATCCGAGCTGAGAAGGATAAGGAGCGGCAGAACCGGAGGGAGGTACTGACACCAGGGTTTGGAGAACCAGTAGAACCTGCAGAACCTGTATAACCTACAGAACCTGTATAGCCTGCAGAACCTGGAGAACCTGCAGAACCCGTAGAACCTGTGTTTGGGATTGTAGAACCTGTAGAACCTGCAGAAGCTGTAGAACCTGTGTCTGGGTTTGGAGAACCTGAAGAACCTGTAGAACCAGTAGAACCTGTTAAACCTGTAGAACCAGTAGAACCTGTAGAACCTGCAGAACCTGTAGAACCTTCAGAACCTGTAAAACCTGTAGAACCAGTAGAAACTGTAGAATCAATAGAACCTGTAGAACCTTCAGAACCTGTAGAATCTGTAGAACCTGTAGAACCTGCAGAACCCATAGAACCTGTAGAACCTGTAGACCCGGTTCCGTCTGAGGTCTGAGTGTCTTCACAGGCGGAGAGGATGAGGAAGGAGGAGTGCCGACGCCCAGAGGAAGGCCGACGACGAAGCCAAGAAGAAGATCGCACTGAGCAACATGGGCTCGGGTTACAGCAGCCACCTGCAGAGGGTAGGAGCCAATCAGAGGCCGGCCCGATCAGAAGCGGGCTCCTCCCACTGTTACGCGGTAACCACTCCCCCTTCTGCCGCAGGTGGAAGGAAAGAGAGGGAAGAAGCAGACGGAGAGAGAGAAGAAGAAGAAGGTTCTGGCAGAGAGATGCAAACCTCTGAACATCGAGAACTTCAGCGAAGACAAACTGAAGTAATGGAGTACACATCGAACATAGGATACACGCAGTACTTTTAGAATACAGTACTTTTATAGTGCAAACCTTTGAACATCGAGAACTTCAGTGAAGACAAAATGACGTAACGGAGTACACATCTGAATATAGGATACACGCAGTACTTTAATAACACAGAGTACTTTTTATAATGGAGTACTTTAGAACACACAGTACTTTTATATCACAGTACTTTTACAATGCAGTACTTTTATATGCAGTACTTTTAGAACACTACTTCTAGAACGCAAGTACTTTTATAGCACAGTACTTTTATAATGCAGTACTTTTATAACACAGAGTACTTTTATATCACAGTACTTTAATAATGCAGTACTTTTAGAATACAGTACTTTTATAACACAGTACTTGTATAACACAGAGCTTTATAATGCAGTACTTTTAAAATGCAGTACTTTTAAACACAGTACTTTCATGTGATACAGTACTTTAATATCACAGACCTTTATAACACATTACTTTATATCACGTACTTTATAATGCAGGTACTTTTATAACATACAGTCCTTTCATATCACAGTATTTTTATAATCCCAGTACTTTTATAATGCAGTACTTTTATATCAGACAGTACTTTTTTAACAAACAGTTCCTTAATCATACCAGTACTTTTATAACAAACAATACTTTTTATATCGTACAGTACTTTATATCACAGAGTACTTTTATATCATACAGTACTTTTTATATCACAGTCCCTTTATGACACAGTACTTTTATATCACAGTACTTTTATATCACAGTATTTTTATAATGCAGTACTGTTATAAGATACAGTACTTTTATATCAGATTGGGAGTCCCAGTCCGTGCTGTTGTTGTGGACACTGTTGGAAGAACAGAACCGTGGATCCACAACAAACTTTCTGAAGAACAAACGTCTGTAAAAGTGCAGAGTGTTGTCACCACGTTCCTTCGACGTTCTAACAGTATGAACTCAGACAAAGACACTAAGGGTTCCTCTGATGAATCACAAGGTGTCGACACGTTCATGACAGAGTTTTGCGAAAATCCACAAAAGGCTGTGAGCGTTCCAACAGTGTCTTCATATGTTCCAGTTCAGATTATTCCGTCCTTGTTAGTTGATGTGATCATAAACGGACACTGAACCTGTCGTGTTCAGACCTCCATTAAAGGACCGTTCTAACATCTGGGTTTGTCTCCTGGGGTTTTTCAGGGAAAAGGCCAAAGAGCTGTGGGAGTGGCTGCACACCTGGAGGCCATTAAATACGACCCACCTGGAGAAGTTCAAGAGGCAGAAGTATGAGGTGAGCACAGCCTTTGACCAACACAGTAAAACAGGCAGAAGTACGAGGTGAGTGTGACCCTTGACCTTTGACCCACAGTGAACAGGCAGAAGTACGAGGTGAGTGTAACCTTTGACCTTGACCCATGCAGTGAACAGGCAGATGTACGAGGTGAATGTGGACCTTTGACCCACACAGTGAACAGGCAGATGTACGAGGTGAATGTGACCTTTGACCCACACAGTCAACAGGCAGAAGTATGAGATGAGAGCAACCTTTGAACCTTTGGACCCACACACTAAACAGACAGAAGTACAAGGTGAGCACCACCTTTGACCTTTGACCCATACAGTCAACAGGCAGAAGTACAAGGTGAGTGTGACCTTTGACCTTGAACCCACAGTCAACAGGCAGAAGTAAGAGGTGAGAGAGACCTTTGACCAACACAGGTGAACAGGCAGCAGATAAGAGGTGAGTGTGACCTTTGACCTTGACCCACACAGTGAACAGGTGTAAGTAGGAGGTGAGGACACACCTTTGACCTTTGACCACCCAGTGAAGGTGAGTGTGACCTTTGACCCACACACTGAACAGGCAGAAGTACGAGGTGAGCACCAACTTTGACCTTTGACCCACACAGTGAACAGGCAGAGTACAAGGTGAAAGTGACCTTTGACCCACACAGTGAACAGGCAGAAGTATGAGGTGAGAGCGACCTTTGACCGTGACCCACACAGTGAACAGGCAGAAGTATGAGGTGAGTGTGACCTTTGACCACACAGTGAACAGGCAGGAAGTACAAGGTGAGTGTGACCTTTGACCTTTGACCAACACAGTGAACAGGCAGAAGTACGAGGTGAGTGGTGACCCTTTGACCCACACAGTGAACAGGCAGAAGTATGAGGTGAGGGAGCGACCTTTGACCCACACAGTGAACAGGCAGAGTACAGGTGAGTGTGACCTTGGACCTTTGACCCACACAGTGAACAAGCAGAAGTACGAGGTGAGTGTGCCCTTTGACCCATACAGTCAACAGGCAGAAGTATGAGGTGAGAGCGACCTTTGACCTTTGACCACACAGTGAAACAGCAGAAGTATGAGGTGAGGTGTGACCTTGACCCACACAGTGAACAGGTAGAAGTATGAGGTGAGTGTGACCTTTGACCTTGACCCACACAGCAAACAGGCCTTTCTCCTTTTCACTGAGAAAACAAACCCATTCATCAGGATTTTCTGGGAGTTCAGGACTTGTCCATCAGTCCTGCGCTGAATGACTGAATGAATATTAACACAATAAAAAAAACTACAAACCACAGTGTTTATATTCCCATAATTCCTCAGTGCTCGTCCTGTTTGTCCTCAGTATTGAAACCCTGGAACAAAAGCCCATGAACCTCAGCCTGTGTTGAAACAGAGCAGATCCTTATATTAAAGTACATTCAGCAGGTGTTGGACTCTGGTGGACCCGAGTATCTGTAGGTGAACGTCCACAGCTGCAGCTCACACCAACCTGTTTATTAGGCTGTTAGAAAATACCAGTTCTAGAATATATCGCAATATTTCATATCACAATACTGTACCGATATTAAAAAAGTACTGTATGGATATTTTTAGGTATTTATTCAAATGCAGATATGGCAGATTTTCATTTTTGTTTTTCTTATTGTTTCTATCTTATTTATTATTTAACACTGTTTTTTTATTAAATAATGGTTATTTGGATCATCCGAAAAGTACTTTTTAACCGTCTGAGAGGCAGATGGTAGTTCCTCTGGAAACGAGGAGAATTAGAAAATTTTGTGATATACCATTAGATCCCTGTTGTGATCAAATAAAAATGTGTTTAGTATTTCAAAACCATGTATTTGGGATACATTTCTCCAGAGGTCAAAAAATAAACAGATACTTATTCAGCATAGATTACTAGCTGCTGGAAAAAAGGCAATAACTAACGACGGATGGACACAAGAACTGACAATAAAAATTGGATAGACATAACCATGGGAATTTGTAGGATGGAAAGAATAAACTTTACTGTAATGTGAAGATGGATTTTTTTGTGCAACACTGGGAAGGATGGGTGAGATGAAAGTATGAATATGAACCCAAAATCCTCTGAAGGAAATATGTTTTTATGTTTTTATTATCTTTATTTATACATTGATTCCTTCCTTTGAGATCCCGTACGCCAGTACCATGATGATCTGCTGTAAATGTTTTTGTTTGTGTTTTTTACCCTCACTCTCTGGATGTGTATAGTTTGTGTATTTCGTGTTTTTTCAATGTGTGAAAAAAAAATCTGAATTCTTTCAATAAAAAGAGAATAAAAAAAAATAAATAAATAAAACTACAAATGTGTTTAGTATTTGTACATATTTCTGGTGTAATTCAATTCTTCCAGGAAATAATCTTAAAAAAAAAAAAAAAAAAAAAAAAAAGAAACAAAGCAAAAAAATTGCCTTTTTAACAGTATCATGGACATATCGTGATATATGGTATTGTGATTTGGATCGTATCTCCAGATTCTTGCTGATACACACCTCTACCTGTTTCTGTTCTTTAAGGTCATCTCTCTCCGGAACCGCATCGACGAGCTGCAGAAACAGTAAGTCCAGTTCCAGTCAGAACCACCTGTACATGCACATCTGAAACCACATGAGTCCACCTGGACCCGGACAGAACCTCACATGCAGGTTCAGAAAAGGCCTGTTGGTTTTACTGGTCCTGGTCCGGTTCGGTCCGTCTTCTGTTTGGGTTCAGATTCAATCCGCTACTGTTCCAGCCCACTCCTGTTTGAACATACTGGAGAAATTGCATAAATATATGTGTCTTTGTTGTTTTACATGTTTGAAATAACGCCGTCTTTATTTATTTATTTACATTCATTGCTCCAGTCTATTTATTTATTTCATTTTGTTTTTTATTTTTTTATTCATTTTTTATTTTTGAAAGTTTTATTTATTTATTATTTATTTATTTATTTATTTAATATTCATTGCTCCAGTCTTGATGCTTCCCTCAGACTTGACCTCTGACCTCTGTTTTCGCTCTTTCGCGTCCTGCAGTAGCAAAAAGGGAGCGGCCAGCCGTCGCAGAAAGTGAACAAAGGACGGAGGAACCCGAGAACCCAACATATGCCTCGGCGGACACCTGCGCCTAGTTCTGCTCAAATACGCAAATCCAACGTCTGTCACTATGTTTGTGGAAATACGACACAATAAAAGGCAGATTCAAGTCCCACTCCTCTGTGTGTGTGTTGGCTGTTTTTACCAAAGCTCTTGGTTATGGCTGGAAGAAAATACTGGTTCTGCAATATATCGCAATATTTCATTTCAACAATACTGTATCGATATTAAAAGTACTGTATGGATATTTTTAGATATTTATTCAAATGCAGATATTGTGGAGGTTCATTTTTTTTCTTCTTTTAGGTTTATACTATATTTATTCTTACTTAACACTCTTCTATTAAATAATCTTAGTTCCTTTGTTGGGACTGAACTAAATTAAAGTTCTGATGTTAGTTCTGAACTAATAGAATATGAACATCTGAACAGGATCTGAAACTGTAATGTCTGCAAAACAGAATTTCAGTTTGAACACAGGAACATTTTGTGATATATTAGATCCTGTTGGGATCAAATAAAAATGTGTTTAGTATTTGTGCAGATTTCTGGTGTAATTCTTCAAGGAAATAATCATTTAAAAAAAAGAAACAAAATATTTTGCCTTTTTAACAGTATTATGATATATTGTGATGTGCTGTATCGTGATCCTAGTATTGTGATTTGTGTGGTATCGCCAGATTCTTACCAATACACACTCTTACTAGGGATGTAATGACATGAAAATGTAATATCACGGTTATCATTATTATCGCAGTATTGTTGAAAATGTGCTCAAAATTTTCAAAAGTACTTATGCACACAATCAGAGAATTTAACCAAGTTGTATTTGGAAAAAAAACAAACAAATAAAATAATTGGCACAATGTACCTCTGTGCAGGAAACATTCAAATATTAACCCTTAGTGGTCTGAGCCTATTTTGTCCGTTTTTCAGTCTTTTGATTTGCCTTTATATACTATATAAATAAATGTTACTATACCCATGTTGGGATCTGTTTTTTCTCAGCACAACTTCATTTATATCATCTGTCTATAATTTTTTTACTTTAACCTACTCTAAAAACAAAAGGCCAGAAAACACAAAAAATATACATAATTTATGCATAAATAACACACAGATGCTTAATGAACCTTCTCAAAGACTTTAAAAGTGAATACTGGTTCCAAATATTAGGTATATAAAATTAAAATTGTAATAATTAAAACTATACTCAAATATTTGACATAAAAGTAGATCTTACATAGGTGTTTCTCCAGAAAAGTGCAATAATCACACGGTTATCATGATAATTAGAATTTAAACAGTAATACTAACCGTTTGCAATTTTACCACGGTTTATGGTTATACCGGTAATCGTTACATCTCAACCTCTACGTATCATGTGTACAGATAATGTGCCAATTAAAAGTGGTATATATAGTGTATATTTAGACGAGTCATGACATGCCATTGCTGATTAATGACACCGTCAGCAGTTTGAAACATTTAATAATTTAGATGCAGGTTACATTTGTACAGCGATCTGTTTAATGAGTGACATTTACACAAACACAACAATAAATCCATTTGTACACAATCATATGTTCATCTTTAAATCTATGTTTCTATAGTTGAAACATTAGTTCTGTCATTTACAAATACTCACTGGAATGGTTTGTCCGAAGTGAAGCGGACGGACC